>NC_085019.1:21369258-21470430 GCF_963692335.1 Osmerus eperlanus
TGAAGTGATTAAAACACACATGCACCTACACACTCTACCACAACTCTACACAAACTGATGAGCCGCTTCAAAACTCATGCTGCCCATGACAATGACCGGACTGGGCCGGGTAGTCATGACAACTATCCCCCCCCCCCCAAAAAAAAATATATATATATTTACAACCTCCCAGAACCACGTGTATCTTGATAGGAGCACTTCTCAGGGTTTGAAACATCAACCCGGATCTTTAGATTAGAAGAAACAAACACATTTCTATCACACATGAAAACCAACCACCGCCTTTTGCATCTTTTTGGTCTCACGTTTGATATTTTACTTTGAAGATGTGTCCAACATGGCTCTGCATAGCCTCCAGAATACACACAGCTTGAACTCTTGCTGACAAGACTGTGTTTCCTTTCCATCTCTCCACTCAAACTGCCAGTCACTGGTATTTGAGTCCTTTCCTCTGCGCTTTGTCAAGGGCCTGGAAGTGAAAGACAATGTATGAAAAAGCAGTCCTACCATGTTCTATATCTCCATATACTCTGAATTATGTTAATTATTGCTATTGTTTGTCTTTTGGTTCCAAAGATTCTCTTAAAGCACATTTTGTTTTTTTGGGGGGGGGCACACTTGTATTACACATTTTTATCATACTTTTTCAGATTTGTTGTTCTTGCTGTCATTTGAACTCTCTTTCTTAATTTCTTGTATTGCGGGATCTGAAAAGCTGATTATGTGATTATGTCAGTTGAACATGAACAGGACGCAAGCACACTTGCCCTATAAAAGGTGGTGGTTTGGGGGGGGGGGGTTGTGGGGTCCTGGAAGGGAACTGAGAACGACAGTCAAAGGGAACATTTTGGTGGGAATAGAACAACAGGCTGAATCTGACACTTAAGTACGTGCATCGAAAAAAAATAACGAAAATGACAAAATGTACGAAAACAAAGTGTCTAATGAAAATGAGTGAACAAGGGAATGAGAAGGAGGGCAGGGAAGAACCACATTCTGGCCCCGTTATTTTTAGTCGAATAGGAGCGAAGTGTTTTATGGAGTGATATTGCCCACCCGGAGACGGAGGAGGGGCAAGTGGAGAGCAGAGACTTGCCTGACTTCACCCGACATGTTTAGTAGGACCGCGTTGGGTGTTTTACTTCAGAAGACGGAAGGCTGGGTGGTCGAGGGGCTGCCGTTAGCATCCAGTATTTACGGGGAGGAAAATCACGATGAATATGGACGCTGATACACTTTCATTTGTCCCTAAGAGTATTATGAGCCGAAGTAATCAGTATGCATGTTTGTTTGTGTAGAGGACAGGTCTTGGAGAAGGCTTTTTTTATGTTAAAGTGCATGAAACAAAATCATTTTGCTGGAGAAGGAAGAGGTTATGTGACTGAACATTGCTGCGGGGTGCAAAGGGGATAATAATGAGCTAATAAATAATTATGATAATAATAAGGGTCCACTTGGTAGGTTGCAACAAAGTCTTGACTTCCTAGCTGCGGTGCCTGTCCGGTCCTCTGTTGTCAAGGCAACCGCTGGCGATCATATCTAGCTCTAAGTAACACTTTAGTTCAGGATGTTAAACCCCAGTAGTACCCCTCTAGTTGGAGGCCAGGGAATCAAAAAATGATTGCCCAATTAGAGCAGCCTAAGCTCCACCATGTGATCGGTCGGACCGTCGGATTGGTCCAGAGCGGGAAAATCCACCGTTGTTCCCCACAGGCTGCGCTGTAGCACAAAACGACGTCCCCATGGCAACGCAGAGGGCCACCGTTCTTGGCCTGGTGTCCCTGCCTACAGAATGGAAGGTTTCAATCCGCCCTGAGACTTTTACCCAGGGGCAGTCTGAGAGGTGGCATCGAGGACCTGACCCTGGGGCCTCCAGCCGTCCCATCCCCAGTCAACCTAGAAGGAGAGTTGTGTTTTTGTACAAGGACCTTTTATGTGTGTGGGGGGGGGGGGGGGGGTGGTTCTGCATGTGGATGTGATGACCTCACAAGTCTCATCACACCAAACTCATGTATACTCGTGATAATCTTTTTTTCCATGTTTTTTTGTTGTTTTTTTCCTCGATATAAAAGTGATTTGTGTATTGCTCAACATTATTTTCTTTTTTTAAACTTTTTTTTTTGTTGTGTTTTGGCCATCCTTCTGTCTGCCTTGCGTTTGCCTGTCTTTGTTATTATTGAATGTACATAATAAACTGTTTGGTTTTTATACATTGGTCTTTTCTTGTCTCAGCTCTGTACCCAGCTCATTCATGCTGCATGGATGGGAGTTATTGGATGCCTCTAGAGCTGTGTACGGTACCACTAGGCTGAGTCCTTATACTGCACAGGCCCAGGTTCAATTCCAGCGCGGTTCATTTCCTGCATGTCATTTCGTCTCTTTCTTTCTTGTCACTCTTTCACTGTCTCTATCAAATAGATAAAGCCCAAAAGTATGTTAAGGGCTTCAAAAGAAGAACCGTTTGTGTGGTGATCCGGTATGCCTCTTAATGTTACGGAAAAGTCATGAGGTCCGAGGTAAATTGCATTGAAGAATATTCCGGAATTTCACGTTCACGGTTTTTTTGAGGAAGCGTAGGGAATTATAACCTCTTCAGGACCTGTCATTGAACTCAGAGTTGAAACAGCATTAAACCCAACTCTATCAGCAAGCTTTTATGTCTATATTTATCCTTTTTTGAAATAGTTCTTGTAATAGAAGGAGCCTTGGGCAACATGCTTTTATGACGGTAGTTATTACTGGACAGCTCAGATAGCTAGGTGTCTGTCAGATAATGAGTCATTATCATTAGCATAATTATTGACCACGTGTAGAGCTAATTTTCCGTTCGGAGCCAACCTTCTCACTTCAGAGAAGGAATGGCTTGCATGTGAGATAAAGGCTCCTTAAGCCTGAGGTGGACTTGATTGCGTCGCCTAGACTACAGGAGTTCTGAAGTAGCGGCGACAGCCTCGGCATTGGTCAGGATTCATAAGCCCTTTCTGGGGGGGATTTCTGTTAAGTATTTTAGACTTAAATTTTGTTCGCCAGGAATGCTCCGTTAAACAGCTCCGTCTTCATGCCTCCCTAAATATTCGGTCGACATTGTTCCTATTTTTCTCTCCAGTGACTATCGGTAATTGACTCTAGAGTTAATGGGTTGAATGTGGCAGAATCTCATATCCCTACTAATTGCACAAATGCACAAGAGGCCAATCGGCACTTTAATAACGTGCACTTCCAAAGTAATTGGTGTGGGACTAATTGAGAAAATAGATTGACGGCGGTTTGGTGAGTGAACAGAGAAGATTGAATTTGCGAGGCGGTATGACCTAACAGGCTCAACGGGACAGAAGAGATGCGTTATGTGTGACGTCCACAGAAGGAGATTTATAGAACGTTGTTGATGTGCCGAAGAGGGGCAGCATGCTTACAGTCAACAGATGTAGTCAACACAGTGTACTCCGTTTGGCTGTTCCCATCAGAAGAGCTGTGACTAGCGACAGCTGGAGGGAAATTCATAGGGTACTGATGCCTTATGGCATGTCAAAACTGTTTGTATTTACTTCATCCGACCCAAGGGCTCTCAACAGTGTACAGCTCAACTGGCTTCCAATTGTAGACTACGGTGCAACGCATGTTGTCTTTAATGCTCTCTTGGCTTTCTCAACTTTTACTTTGGACATTACTCAACGTCACCACCTAGTGAGGAACATACAACATTACAACACTGTCTGACTCCCCATCAAGCTCGTCGAGTAAAACTGTGATAGACCTTTACAAAGATACAATTGAACCATTTATTTGACTTCCAACCTCAAAAATGTACATTATATTCTCTCTTCAAAATTGTATTTATAAAATGGATGCAAAAATATATTAATTCCTTGTTGTACCTTTCCTCAGGACGTTAGTGACTAATGGCAGGAAAATGCAATGATGCTGCCAAATCTCCCTCCCCCCCTCTCTCCCTCCCCCCCTCTCCTCTACCTCTCCCCCACTCCTCCCCCTCTCCTCTACCTCTTCCTCCTTCTCTCCCTCCCCCCTCTGTTCCCCCCTCCCTTCTTCTCTCCTTCATCCACCCTTCACACATGCCTCTTCCTATCCCAACAGTTTGGCACCTTCAGAGTGGCAGCTTCTCACCCTTAACAGCCCTCAGAGGTTTGTGTTCTCTCTCTCTCTCTCTGTCTGTGTCTCTCTGTCTATCTCTCTCGCTCTCTCTCTGTCTGTGTCTCTCTGTCTGTCTCTCGCTCTCTCTCTCGCTCTCTCTGTCTCTCTCTGTCTGTGTCTCTCTGTCTGTCTGTCTCTGTCTCTCTCTGTCTGTGTCTCTCTGTCTGTCTCTGTCTCTCTGTGTCTCTCTGTCGGTGTCTCTCTGTCTGTGTCTCTCTGTCTGTCTCTCTCTGTCTGTGTCTCTCTGTCTGTCTCTTTCTGTCTGTGTTTCTCTCTGTCTCTCTCTGCTTCTATCTCTCTCTCTGCCTCTCTCTCTCTTACTTTCACTCTCTTTGACACTACCCCCCTCCCCCTTCTTTTCTCTCACAGCAGTATGCTGCACGCAAACCCCTGTCACAATCACTCACATCCACTAAGTGCTTCCCTGTCCAAACCTTGTCTGAGCAACGACGCCCCCTCTTAATCAATCTAGCCCTGTCAGTGTTATACTCTCACTGCTAAAATCCCATACAGGAAAAAGACAGGTTGCAAAACAGCTTCTTATATTTACATTTTTACAAAACTATTTATCTGCAGCTGGGCTTCAAAATGTCATTTTTTTGGTTGGTAGCTACGTGATGCATGGGGTTGGATTGAACTGTGTGTGTGTGTGTGTGTGTGTGTGTGTGCGTGTGTGTGTGTGTGTGTGTGTGTGTGTATCGTGCGTTGGTCTGTGAGTGTCTGAGCTGGCATGAAAATCAGTGTGATGTTAATCAGAGAGGGAGTGTCCATAGTACTCGTCGTAGGGCTCGCTGGTGATCGTGGTCTGGGGGCGAGGGATGGTGTAATCTTTGTCCGGGTCAATCTCCTGAAACACACACACAATATTAAGCACATTACACACATTAAGCACATTAGGCATACCGGAAACACACGCACACACACAGTACATACACACACACACATGTGAAGCACATACTATTTCCAACATCAAATGGTATTATTTGATAAATGTTTTTGTTCATATATTATTTGGAATATATTATATATGAATATGTTATTTCATTTTTGGACCTAATCATTGCCTTTCATAATAAAAGTTGTCCAGTTTAATACACTTTTTGTACAGTTGCCGACTGCTATAATCTATCCAAATCATAGTCTGTACAGATCACATACTGTAATCCTGTCACCCACCTCATTTTCAGTAACAACCGACACATTCCAAGTTTGGACCTGAGACCTGAGATATCGGGGTCAGACGACTGAGCGGTTAGGGAATCAGGCTACCAATCAGAAGGTTGCCGGTTCGATTCCCAGCCGTTCCAAATGACGTTGTGTCCCTGGGCAACGCACTTCACCCTACTTGCCTCGGGGGAATGTCCCTGCACTTACTGTAAGTCGCTCTGGATAGCGCGTCTGCTAACTAAATGTAAATTACAAACCCTGCATCTATTCCTAATCCCAAGGATGTCCGTCATACTCACTGTCATGGAGAAGCCGGACTCGTAGGGAGATTTCAGCGCCGGCTCCTGTCTCCTCCCTGCTGGAAGGAAGCACAAGGCTTTACCGGCTCCTACTCAACACACAGCAGGCCTGTGAAAACCTGACAGGGTCATCGTTCTCATCTAATATGTAGACATCTTTGCTGTGACATGTAGCAATAGGAGCTGAGGTTCTGACGGAGTGCCGATCTTGACGAGCTATATCAGGGTTTTTTTCTTCTTTGTGGGTTCATGCCAGATAAAAGGAATGTGACCTTGTCAGCCCTGGTCTGCGGGTCTCTGTTCATGTGACCTTGAATCTCATAGACAGTTCCCTGTCTTCTCTCTTCCTTAGTCCTCTAGTGTCCACACAGTTAATCTCTCTCTCTCTCCCCTCTCTCTCTCGCTCTCGCTCTCTCTCTCTCCCCCTCTCTCGCTCGCTCTCTTTCTCGCTCGCTCTCTCTTTCTTTCTCACACACACTCTGTCTCTCTCTCTCTCTGTTCTTTCTCATGCAAACCCCATTCCCTGCGTCACTCACCTTTCCTGTCGGCACCATCATTCTCAAAGCTGCCGTTGTCCCTCCCCTCCTTCTGGACCTTCGGGCACCTGGGAAACTCGACCGTCGGGCTGGCCCACCCGCCGAAGTCCGGGGTGGCCTCCCTGGAGTGCCCAGCCCCCCTGCACAGGCAGGCTATCTGGGCCAGCCCGTGGCCCAGCAGCAGGACCCAGCCGTTGGCCACCAGGGCGACACTCAAGACCGGGTCGTCCCACCGGGGCCTGGGGGCCATGAGAGCCAGGGATCAGACAATGCGGACATGTTCTACCGTACACCGTGGATTCATTCCACTGTCCAAGTTTGTGTCCTAGTTTCACACAATATTCAAACGACAACGATGTTTGAATACTGTTAATGTTGTGTTATGTTACCTAACCCCCCCCCCCCCTCCAAATCTACGCCCTTGCCTCTGAAACATGGTAACTTTTTTGTTGGTGCAGTTAAGCTACCAAAATAGGTAGACTAGTAGCCTTGAAGCAGAAATAGGCAATGCCAACCATTTTAAATGGTACATTATATGTAAAAATGCCACTTAAAAAAGTGACTAGTTACTTTTAAACACTAGCTAATGAACTGGACCAATCAACAGCAACAACGTAAGCATCCCTACCTGCGGCCCATCTCGGGGTTGCCCCGGGTGAGCAGCCCCACCCACACCACCCAGATGGCGACGGAGAGCAGCAGGGTGAGGCAGAGCATCGTGGCCTGGGTCTGGCCCCGCTTCTGGCCTCCGCCCGTGTAGCTGTAACTGTAGGTCAGGCAGGACCTGCACAGGTTCCTTAGCGACACCACCAGCGCGGCGGCGAGGAGACAGAACACGTAGACGAGCAGCATCACAAACTCCCCCTGGCTGTACTCGCACGGACGCTCGTCCCGCACCAGCACGATGATCAGCCACTCCGTCGCCACAATCACCTGGACCAGGAACAGGCACAGGGCCAGGCAGGGCTCGCCCCTCCCCCTCGCCAGGCCGAAGCCCAGCAACGCCAGGCCCCTCGCCAGCAGGCACGAGAACGCCAGGGCGAACACCACCCCGAACAGGAAGAGGCGCGTGGGGCACGTCTGCGAGGTGAGGCGGATGACGAAGGCGAAGGTGAGGGCGAAGAGGGCGGCGGTGGACAGGAGGAAGAGCGACATGGACGCCACGGCGCCCCCGATGCCCCTGGGGCGTCGCCGGGACGACACGCACACCCAGAGGGTCCAAAAAAGCAAGCCAATCAGGAGGCAGGAGCTCACCACGAAGCCTAGCGTCGCCAGACTCTCCACCACGATGCCCCATGCCGCCCGCCTATCACACAGGTACCAGTACATCGGCTCCAGCCCTGCTCCACACCCCAGTGGCTCCTGGGAAGTGGAGTTTGAGGAAGTGTTGGTCTGGGGGGAGGAGCTACTAGGAGTAGCTGTACTGGTAGAGTTTGTTGTGTCAGTGTTATTAAGGGTGGTGTTAGATGCCAGTATGGTCTGACTAGGAGGGGGGAGGCAGAGGAAGAGGAGGAAGAGCAGGCCGAGGTAAGGGTTTGTCTGGAACTGAGAGCCCATCCTGGTGTTAATCCACATGTCCTCTGGTACTTCCTGGTCGGTCCTTTCTCTCGCCCGTCCTGATTGGGCAGTTGATTCCTCTCTGTTTCGGAGGTCTTGTCAGTCTCGGCTGTGTGGTGTTCACCTGAGGACACCAAAGAGACTCGATACAATGGAACAACAAACTGCAGGAGCGTGTGTGTGTGTGTGTGCGCGTGCGTGCGTGCAAACAAGTGTGCACTTGTGATCGAGAGGCACAGAGAGAGTGAGGCAAACAGAGAAAAAGAGAGAGAGAGAGAGAGAGAGAGAGAGAGAGAAAGAGAGAGAGAGAGAGAGAGAGAGAGAGAGAAAGAGAGAGAGGGAGGGAGAGAGAGAGCAGACATGCCAGGACAAAGAGAAAGATTTGTGTGTGAGGCAATAAACACAATTATCAGGAGGTACAGGCAGGTGAATCAAGACAGTTTGAGACACTGTCTCTGTCTGCTAGACAGTGAGAAATAGGGAGAGAGAGAGAGAGAGAGAGAGAGAGAGAGAGAGAGAGAGAGAGAGAGAGAGAGAGAAAGAGAGAGAAAGAGGAAAAAAGAGTGCATGATCTCTCTGTGTGTCAGAGGAGGAAAGAAACAGGGATTGACTCGGACAGAAAAAGACATGAAAGCAGGGAGAGGGAGAGGAAGGGAGAAGAGAGAGAGAAAAACGAGAGAGAGCCCTGCGAGATCAACTTTACTGATAGCTGATTGTCACTTCCTCCAGAATATAACAGTGGCCTTGTTTTAGAGGCAGAGATTCAGAGATGACATTTAATATGCTTATCACTGGGTAAATACACCTCATCACGTCTCCCATGCTTTAACCCCTTAATGTTTGAACTTTAGCCTGGAGATTAGAGACACAAAAAGTCACCAAAACCCCTCCTTCGTTTCTCTCACACACATCCACAGTACTTTATCGTTGATGATGCTAGTGTGAAGGTGAGCAGATTTTAAAGTACATTATGAAACACGATTGATGTTGAGCAACACATGTACTCAAAAATTTGTTTTTCAGGGCTTACTGATTGTCACCGATATCATGAGAACTTAGCAAAAGTTGAAATACCAGTTTCAATATTTCAACTTCATTCTTGTCTGGCGATAAAACAAAGTTTTAAACATTAGTGTAAATAATGTCAAACAAATTCCTCAAAACAATGTTTCGTTCAGGACCAACCCTGGACTCACCTGCTGTCTGAAGCTATAAGTGGATCCAACTCTATGATGCCAGGTCTTCTGTCCTCTCTCCTAACTTGGGAAGTTTGACTTTGGAAAACTTTAGACATACGCTTTTAGACGAAGCATCAACACCCAGTCATATCTGTGCATGACTCCAAGTTCAAGGATGTGACCCGATCCCGTCAGCCTGGTTCAGTGGAAAGGAGGGAGATGAGGAAGGAGAGAAAAAGAGAGAGGGAGTGCGAGAGAAAGAACAAATGAGTTTGAAAAGGAAATATTGTTTTCACTTCAGATTTACATCGACAGGTAAGTCCTCCTCTTCCTTCCTGCTCCCTCTCTCTCCTCCTCTCTCTCTCTCTCTCTCTCTCTCTCTCTCTCTCTCTCTCTCTCTCTCTCTCTCTCTCTCTCTCTCTCTCCTCCTCTCTCTCTCTCTCTCTCTCTCTCTCTCTCTCTCTCTCTCTCTCTCTCTCTCTCTCTCTCTCCTCCTCTCCTCTCTCTCTCCTCTCGCTCGCTCTCTCTCTCCTCTCTCTCTCCTCTCCCTCCCTCTCTCTTTCTCTCCTTTTTCTCTCCCTTTCCCGTTCTCTCTTTCCATCCCTACCTTCCAAAACAGCAACTTAGAGGTGCGGTTCAAACATCTGCAGGCAAAAGAACAGGTACTGACACATACACACACAGTTCTCAAAACACACACTCTCCCCACATGAGAGAGTCATGAAAATGACTGTTCCTGTGATACATCAAAGGTTTCTGGGGGTGATCTATTAATGTTGAATTGACAACGTTAAGTTGTGTGTATTTTGAAGTTTAGGAAACCTCATTGGAGTGCCTGTCACGTGCCCAGGTCTTTATCAATGTATATCAGGTCATCAAAACAAGAGGTTGCTAGGCTACAGAGCGCGAGGTGAGGAGGAAGGGATGAAGGGAGAGGGGAGGAGGTAAAAGTGTTGATGACTCAGCTTTGCTCCCTGTTGGGGCAGGAACCTAGGGTGTTCCATAGGAAGCCAACGTAGATCGCTGATTAACACACACTTTGATTTCATGATCGGTTCCGTTATTGATTCCGTTCGAAAGACGACAGAAAAATCCTCAACAGAATAGGAAAACGTACCTCGAGTGAGGATTGGCTGGCAAACTCGTCCAATCTTGCAGGCTGGAGGGCTTCCCGACTGTCCCACAGGCCTCTGCACACGCAGCGCACACACGCTACACGCACTCTGAAGAGCGTTGTTGAGGCGTGTGGAGAATTGCATCAGTCACAGAGAATGTCTTTGCCCCAGTCCCAGCTGAGGGGCCCAGACTCAAGTCTGTACAGGCCAGGCTTGACAGGGTGTGTTTGGGCTGGGAAGGGGGGGAGGGCAGGACGGAGAGAGTCGGTGTTGTAACCTGCGATCAAACGGAGACAGGTTTGGATCATGTGCTCGTCCAGGGCGATGTGCTTCCCCAGGACAGGTGTCGGGCCGTGGGACCCAAAGGAAAGTCGGTGTACAGGATCAAACATAGAACATGTTCTGAAGTTCACACAAAGATTGACCTTAGATCAAAGGGCAGGTGTGTGTGGGTATGGTGCGCTGATGTGTAGCTGAACTATTCCCATGATGTCATAGTCTTCTTACCAAATATGCAGGTCTGGTTTGTCATTGTAGGGAGTTTGTGTTGTGTAACGGTGGCTGTTGTTAGGTGGAGAGCAGTCTGAACTTGTGTTGAGTCACGGTTGTTTGAGACAAAACCATAGAAACCCATGTCAAAATGTTTTTGATTTGTGGAAGAAAATGTTCAGCTTCCCTTTGTCTGAATGCAGTATGCAAATGTCCATGTGCCAGCGTCAGCAAACCTGGTGATCATACCTGGATTTAAATAACACAACATTTTGAGGACATTTTTTATGAAAGTAAAAGCAAGGACACCTCAGTTTACTGAAAATAGAAACTTTTATTGAGTCTATCAGAGACATACACGTACGCCCTCAGTGATGTGAGTGTGTCTGTGTGTGCGACACATCGTGTATGCCTCTCCGGTCAACCGTGTGGTCTAGGTGTGGGTGGGCGAGCGAGCTAGGTGAGACCAGGGCGAGGAGAGAGAGGGGGGGGATAGTGGGATAGGAGAGGGCACACCTCCACCAGAATGAGCTAAAGCATCGTAGTTTCGGTCATCTCAACATATCACACGCCCTCTTTGCTGGTGATGTCCATTCAGAGTCCTGGGTGGCCGGAGGTGGCGCACCATTGGTCAATGGTGAGGTAAATAACACAATGCCAAGAAAAAAAAAAAATGAAAGCCAAACGGGAGGGAAGGTGTAAAAAAGGAGTGTGAAGGAGAGGAAGACAGAAAATGGAGGAGAAAAGCAAGAACAACGCAAACAAACCGGTCATATTTACAATACCATGGACGACAGCAAGCAAGCACAAGCTAGTGTTTTTGCTCAAGTCGGTCACTGGGTGAGGAAGGGAGGGCAAGAGAAGGAGGGAAGGAAGATAAGAGAGGGGGCCCTGAGGTAGGCTATTGTAGAGAGGGTCAGGGGAAGTGAACAGAAGGAGGGGCTTTGTCTCCACGACTCCACGTATAGTCATATATACTGTAAACAGTAGTATTATATAATAATAATAACAAATAACAGTCTTTAAGTATGGCTTCTGCCCACCACGGGGTCTAGTCCCCTCGGGCGGCCCGGCGCAGCCACGGCGGACGACCACCCGGTGAAGAGACGACAGCAGGGTGGGGGGGGATCCTTCCAGAGGGCGCGTCGGTCAGAGCAGGAGTACGAGGAGGAGACGTCAGGTGAGGGAGAGAAGGAAGAGAGGGACGAAGGGAGGCAGGAAGGAGGGATGGATGGAGGGAGGGAAGGCAGGAGGCTTAGATGATGCCGTATTTGGCCAGGTCGCTGAGCTCCATGTCTCCGAAGGCCTCCCAGGGGCAGACCACGGTGATGTCTGTGCCGAGACCCTCCATGCCAGGGATGTCGTCACCAAAACTGAGGGACAGCTGGAGCATCAGTGTCTGACAGACGCTTTATCTCATTCATTCACACGACTTGTTTTCCATTTATACAACAACAACAAAAAGTCGATTGTTGGAGTTGTGATAATTACATGTAAGATGCTCTCATAATGAACGGATGTGTGTTTCTGTGGTGCAATGTGCCGACTAAATGTTTTTTGGTGTGTGTGTGTGTGTGCTTTGAAAGAGACAGGTGTGTGTGTGTGTGTGTGTGTGTGTGTGTGTGTGCGTGTGTGTGTGTGTGTGCTGGGATAAAGACAAGTCTCACCCTTTCTGGCCAGGCTTGGGGGCCTTGCTCTTGAAGGTACGGGTCTGCCTCTGCTTGAACTTGGGGGGCCCCTTCTTGGGCGTGGTGGGGCCGGTGGTGGCGCTGCCTGCTGCCAGGGCACTTCCTGCTGGGGGGGCGGCGTTCATCTCTGCTGGATTAGGCTGCGGGGAGAAAGAGGGGGAGAAAGAGAGAGACGGAGAGAACGAGAGAGAGAGAGGCAGTCGTTAGAGAAGCAGCTGGACTGTGGTTGCGTTCTAGTGGGGTCGGTGGTCTAGCAATCCCCTGGTCTATGTTCTACTCTTTGTCTTTGATCTGAACTCTTTCATCTTTGTCGTTTTAGGCTAGTTTTGTTTTCCTCCTCTGCCTCTCTCTCTCCCTCCATTCCCTCCCTCTCTCTCTGCTGCCCTCTGGCTGTTAATCTCTGCTTTGTACCCTGGCTTCCTCTGGACACAAGGGGGGTAATCTGTAATAAAAGAGATTAGGCAGATTAGGCAAAACCATCGGATTATCACTAATCCCCTTTAGCACCCAGTTGGATTAATTGCCCTTCTTAAGGAGTAGAGGTGTCCTTTTGTGTTCTACTGCTTTTCTGTGATGAACTTTAAAAAGGAAACCACATTTGAAAGAAGACCCTTTTTTCTAAAAAAAGATATTTACAAACTGCTGTCTGTTCATAATGTGGAAAGCGCATTTGTGTTATTGCTGTTGTTTTTTAAATTCAGGAGTCATTATTCATCTGGCCTTTTAGAAAAGATAATGATTTACAAATCGCCATACGATTTAGGATTCCAGCTATGCAATAACTTTTTAAGATTCCAGTTATATTAACAGCCACACGCTGATCATACATTTGTTTCCAGAAGGTTGGAGGCGATTGGCTCGTGGCGTGGCCAGTAAGAGTTCACTCCCTGAGCGGTTTGCTCGCTAACAAGATTGATCAGAGAGCATGTCTGTCAGGGTATTGGGGACAGCATGAGTGGGCGATGGTATCAGCGCCTCAGACTGGTTGTGGGGCTAAGCAACAGTTAGCCTCTGTCCCTATTCCCCCTAATCTCTTTAGGCAGTATCCTAGCTAATCCTCCTCCCCCAACCCCCCCCCCCCCCCCCCCTTCACCCAACCCTCTGACACTGCTAAGCCTGTTGGAGGAATAAGCTGGATGACGGACACTTTAGTGGGCCTGTGCCTTCTGAGGTCACGTAGGCTACACCTGGGTTCAATCCCTAGATCTGCAAGTCAAGGGGATGGGTTAAAAATGGCTGCCTGATGGGATTTGACAGACGTCAGAGTGCTCGGAGGTCAGTGAAGCTGCTTAGAGCGACGCTGAAGAGGATGTGCCTGCCGAGGTCTTAACCATCTGGATGGTTTGATCCTGAGCCAGTCCTTATTGGCTGAGAACCCTCTGTCTGTTGATGTTTTGAACATCTTGACATGATAGATATGCACGTTAGCGCTATGGGATATCTGCATTCACTCAAATTTGCCATTGTGTTTGTTATTTAGTAGGTAGTTCACCCCTCGTCCTTATGGATAACCATGTAGATAGCTTGCGCCTCTCTTTCATGATGGCAGACAAGTTAGAAGCTTAGAAGCTCTAGAAGCTTCTCAGGTGAGAGGCCAATAAAAGAAATGACAACCGCTGGAAACCAAAACCATACAATCTCCATTCATACTCAGATCACAAGATGACAGTCTGTGATGCACTGAATTATGACACCCAGATACACCTGCCTCTACGTGGACTAGATATTCAGAAAAGCGCTACAGTCCTCCACACAATCGATCCATTGTATCGCTATCTTGACTCGAATCGAAATAGTTCAACTCCAAGCTCCATTAGAACCAACCTCTAGCTCAGCGAGTTGGCTACAAAAAAAGAAAGACACAGAAATAGGCCACCAGTACTAAGATAAGGTTTGTTCTTCATTTGCATTTCCAATCTTTCACATAAGATTTAGATATCTGTCATTCACATCATTACTTCCTCTAACCTACCACTTCCCTTCACAGCCATACAGGGCTACCATAACACACGCTCTTGTGTGCAGCGCCCGTAGAAATACAACACACCTTTCTGCAGTGGTATAATTCGCCAGTAACTGTATTAGAGGTAAGCATTGTCAAGGCAGGTACACTGTCTGTGTGTCAGTGGCTTGTTGTACAGGCGTCTCTGTGTTTGTGAGGTGAGTGAGGATGTGGTCTCACCTGAGAGGGTCACAGAGGATCTGAAGAGCTTCTGTCTCTCCTAAAAGCCAGTCCGCTGAGTCTAGTAAGTGAGCAGAATAAGGATTAACGGCCCAGACTTGATTTATATACCTCTCTCCTAATCCCACCGTCTTCTCTTTTCCAGTCACATGCTCATTCCAGAAAGGTCCGCCAGTCCCTTAGGCCCCTCCCCCTCATCACCCATCCATCCCTCCCTCCCTCCCTCCCTCCACCCTCATTCTCTTACTCCTATCCTTCATATTGTCCTCTTCCTCCCTGCCCCCTTCCCTCCCTTGCACATTGTCCTTACTGTACCCCTCTCTTCTCCCTCCCATGGGGAAGGTAAAGGGGGTGAGTTTGACTCAGTAGCAGGGAGGAGGGAGGTACATTTACATTTAGCCATTTAGCAGACGCTCTTATCCAGAGCGACTTACAGTAAGTACAGGGACATTCCCCCCGAGGCAAGTTGGGTGAAGTGCCTTGCCCAAGGACACAACGTACTTTTTCACGGCCGGGAATCGAACCGGCAGCCTTCTGATTACTAGCCCGATTCCCTAACCGCTCAGCCACCTGACTCCACCAGGTAGGAGGGAGAGGTCAGTCAGAGTGTTTTTTAATGGTCTCATCCTATTAAGCTCCGGCACGCCTGCATTTAGCCCTGTACACAGTGGGCATGGCGGGCGGACTGACATTTGTTCTGTCCGAAGACGCTCCTCCTCCCCCATGTAAGCTACCGTTAGCATGAGCCAACACAGTTCCAACCTGAATTCTCTTTGGGGCTTCTAAGGTGACATGCTCACACACAACGTATCATTGTCACACAACAGGTGCACTGCCAGTATAGCTTGTCAAAGCTGCTGTAGAGGACAGTAGTCATTTAGTTTGTTTTATGGTTATTCTCAGCGACGACGGACAACTATTACGATAAACAAGCAAACATGAACACGGTAATATTGTGGAAGTAAAAATATGTAGGCTCCAAAGAATTTCTAGAAGTTTCCAGTCGTCACGTGTGTTTGGTGACGATGACAAAGTTTTGATTTTGCCTACTCAAAACAGATACCTCAATGTTTTTATTTCCCGTAAGAATTTTTTTTTGAATTTGACATTCAGACACCGTATTTACAGATGTAACAATGAGGGTTTCAGATTGTGCATAGTCATCACGTAAGGCAAGGAGGGGTTCGGCAGCAGTAGACCAGCATGGAGTTCTGATGCACCACAGCCCTGCTGGTATCCCTGGTACAGGGCCGTGTTCTGATGAACACTGACGGCTCTAACTAACAACAAGATGTTGTTGCTGTTTCTTTAATTCCTTAAGCACTTGGTTAATACACACGGTGAGAGGAGAACATTAGAGTGGAAATGACGTGTCAGGAGATGCGTGGTGAAGCACATCACAATCACAGGAAGGCCTCGCAACCAATGAAATGCTGACGTGTAAAGGTTGGCATGAAGGGAAGACCTAAATCAAGAACTCTTTTCACCTGCTGGATCAGTGGTTGGGCTGAGAAAAGAAAAGATCTTAATAAATCGAGTCTATTCTAGTCTGTTCTGTTTTAATGTAGTCCACTCTGTTCAATGTAATTCTACCATCTTCTGATCTCTGTTCTAGTGTAAGCAGGACTCAGACAGGTAAGCTTTTACAAGACTCTTGTGAAAAAAATAAGAGACCACTGGAACTTTTTCTTTCCATTTGAGTGAGGAACAGAAGGGTAAAAAGGCCACTGCAAATTCTACCTTTCTGTTCATCTCTCAAAATGGTCCTTCTCAACTTTTTTAAAAAGGAAAGAAAAAGTTCCAATGGTCTCTTATTTTTTTTCCAGAGCTGTATAAGTTCAACATTCATGTAATAATAATGTGTTTATAAATATTATATAACTATTATATAAATATATGCTTCTGTATATTTTGGCAAAAAAAGAATATCAACATCATACTTTACGTGCACCTTTTCAAATAAGGTGTCACTTATGGATCATGACTTTGCTGATGAAGCTTCTAGAAGCCCTTTCAGTGCAGCATCTCAATATAGTCAAGGATTTTTCAGAGGATGGCTTGGTAGTCCACCTTGCTCCTTGTATTCATACTTCTACATCATTCAGACATGCTGGAAACTGAGAAATTTACAGGAACTTCATAAACATCATATCATGATGATCACGTCTGTGAGTCACAACCAGTTCTCCAGGGGGTTACGGTTGAAAGAGCCATTAGTACAGGTGACCAACTATAAGTGACCCATCAACATGAGCTGAGATCACACACAGTCTGGGTCTGGGCGGAGCCTGTGTTTGGGACAACAGAACACAACCCTTCAGATACCTACAGTAACCCTGGATGTCTGGGAGTAATCTGGTAACCATGGATATGAGAGGTTAAGATTTGGCTGACACAGAAGTTAGGGATTATAGAATGCGGTCATCTTTGGTCTTTGGGGTCAAGGAAGTTTCTTGAAGTCCGACCTGAAATGGAGGACAGAGATAGCAAGCTTCTCACCTCACAATTTAGATTGAAACCAGATTATGCACAGACCCTTTTTAGGTTTGGGAAACGGACACGCAAACATGCAACGTAGATCATTCACTGTTATTACATTGCAATGCATCACAGTTTCAATTGCTCCATTTCAATTTTGAAATAGTCTCCAACCTTCTCGACTTCTCAACCATCATATTATCTGGGGGCTTTTCAGTGTTCCCATGTGACTTCCATCAACAGGTGCCCTGTGTCGAGCTGGCTGTCTTGGTGTCCGTGGAGCTGTGCTGAAGCCTTGTGAGAGATTACAGGGATGTTACAGTAAGCACGGCTGATTAAATGAACGTTCTTATTCAGGAGTTTCCATCTCGCTGGAGGCTTCAGTGCACAGGTGGGCCTCGTTTGATACTCTGAGCAGATCCCCCTTGTACACAGGGTTAAGTTATAGGTCAATGTTTCCAAGTTTTAAAGCCCACAGCCCCATCCTATTCTGTGTGCATACTTAGGGTTATTGCTTCCTACTCAGCTTACTCCAGGCTTACCTACATGACATACCTACACCACCCATTAGTATGCTTGAAAAACTCACTGTTTTACGTGAGTGCATGCGGGAGAATGTGTTTATGTACATTTACATTTAGTCATTTAGCAGACGCTCTTATCCAGAGCGACATCATTTGGCACGGCCGGGAATCGAACTGGCAACCTTCAGATTACTAGACCGATTCCCTAACCGCTCAGCCACCTGACTCCTTACGTCATGGCCTACAGGTCATGGCCTACATGGGGAGAACATTTTGAACCCATCCTGTAAAAAAAACACACGGGAGGAATCCAGAATGCCATATTTTTAAGGTAGGTTCACATGTAAGGAATTTGCCATGTGTGACCTCAGACAGCCAATGAAAGCAACATGAATCGTCTTCCATTTTGGGACCCGGTGTGTGTTCAGTGGGTGGGGGTGAGCGTTGTGGCTGGCTTTCTCCTTCTCTGACATGTTAAGTACAGTGCATCCATACACTTGACGTGTAGGACCCGCATAGAGCACCAGTGTATGTCTTCGTCTGTAAACATCTGAGATGAGAGGGGGATGAATCTCACAGACAGAACACACACTCTCTATTTGAGATTGAAAAACCAACAGGCTAGATTATGAATGCAGTTACACACGTGCCCTGAATTAAGTGAGGCTCTGAAAGAAGAAATACAAATGTTTTCATTCAACTTCACTTATTTCAGACGGCGGTTGTCTTCTTCTGCCAGAAATGTTCTCAGTACTCTTCAAGGTCCTCAGAGTGTTACTTGGGTGGAGGTGAGGGTCTCTTCTCAGAGTGTTACTTGGGTGGAGGTGAGGGTCTCTTCTCAGAGTGTTACTTGGGTGGAGGTGAGGTCTCTTCTCAGAGTGTGACTTGGGTGGAGGTCAGGGTCTCTTCTCAGAGTGTTACTCGGGTGGAGGTGAGGTCTCTTCTCAGAGTGTTACTTGGGTGGAGGTGAGGTCTCTTCTCAGAGTGTGACTTGGGTGGAGGTCAGGGTCTCTTCTCAGAGTGTTACTCGGGTGGAGGTGAGGTCTCTTCTCAGTGTTACTTGGGTGGAGGTGAGGTCTCTTCTCAGAGTGTTACTTGGGTGGAGGTGAGGTCTCTTCTCAGAGTGTTACTTGGGTGGAGGTGAGGTCTCTTCTCAGAGTGTTACTTGGGTGGAGGTGAGGTCTCTTCTCAGAGTGTTACTTGGGTGGAGGTGAGGGTCTTTTCTCAGAGTGTTACTTGGGTGGAGGTGAGGTCTCTTCAGTTTGTGATTGTTCTTAAATGTTTCTAATATTTCAATACTCCAGCAGTACATGGTCAATCGATTGCTAACTGATTTAAACAAACATTTTCATACAAGGCAGCATATAAACTTTGGTTGAAGTTGGCATTTGTCAAATCTGTGATAATGGAAATGTGTGACATGTTCATGACAGGCTCTTCTGATGACTCATGTACACCCACATGACCTGTGGTGTTGCTATGGTGTTGCTATGCTGGGCCAGACTGTCTGGTATCGCAGGTGTCATCTCTGGGTATCCCGACCCCTAAACACACACGTGGACATTCTGGGCTGGTCGGCCAATAACTGCTGTTGTGGTACGTGTGTGGGCTACATGGAGAGCCCAAGCACATTACACATACACACACACACACACATATGCAGATCAGCCTAGTTCTTGTTGACACAGTCAATCAGCTGGTTTGACACCCCCTGAAATAGCAGATGAACACTGATACATTAGCAGGAATAGGACAGAGAGAGAAGGTGGGAGGGAGAAATCTATGAGCACTTTTATTTGCAAAGGACAACTTTCAGTCAAATATGTCCAGTAAGTCCTTACTCTTATAGTGTGCCTTGTGCACGTTACATAATAGTTTTAAATCCTTCTCAGCCCAAGGAAATTAAAGTTCCTCCCTGAAAAAGATGTACAGTGTGTACATTGTAAACCATGTCAATGATTCAGTTTTACAGTCTTCATGAAATTCAAATTCACTGTTCGAAAAGCTGTTGAATTGAGCTGTATTAATCAAAGGGAGGTTTTGACAGTACATTCTGATTGTGATTTAATAGCAGTCTGTGTTGTTCTGATGACACTGTTGTTAGCTGTTAAAGAGATGAAACAATGCTCTCCATCCTTCTAGGGGATTCTGACAGGGATCAAGGGCTATTCTTGGACAGGTGAAAGCACTCACAAAGAGCCAAAGGTTAGCAAATGCTATCAAGAAAGGATCAACCAGGACATGAAAACACGTACTTTTCTCTGCCTATTCTATATTACATTATTCTCTTAAGAAAATAACAAAGACACAGTTAAACAGATAAAATGTGTTTGTAGAAAGCAATCAAAACTCAATTTAGAATATATATTTACGGTGCGAAAAAATCCTAATTATAAATCAACCAATCAGTTCAACAGTGGCAAACATGAAAGTGAATTTTGGTGCATTTCGTGGTCACATAACCCTTATCTAATATATGTTGACCCAGTCCTAAGGAAAATTAGATTGACCCGAATCTGATTGTATAGGCTTACCAACCCAGGATGACGCTAGTCAGATCAGTAAACATTTTATCTGAGGTAACTTTCAGACTGTCATTCATGTTCATGAGTGAATGCTATTGCAAACCCAACAGGATATTAAGAGGAGAAAGTTGTACACAGTTTGGTTTGCACTAGTCCTTGAAGTTTCATTTATCGTTTTACCTTGAATGACTTTTAAAACCTCAACATAACTTAATCTATAAATTGTAGTTCAGAACATAAGAGAATCCCACACAACAGACTACTAGATTCATGAGACTAGATACGAGACACTAGAATCTTCCGTCTTCATTTGTCTCAGCACTTTGTGTAACTTTACTGGATGACAATGGGATGTGTCTGTGTTGTTCAGTTTTCATTGGCTCAGTGGGGATGCCTTGAAAGCCCCTTCTGTCAACGGTACATTAGTAACTTAAGGAAAACAGGCCCGCAACATTAAAGGTTCAGTCCTCAGCAGCTAACAGCAGTGCTCCGAAACGCTCTCTGGCTGTTTCTCTGCTCTTGTGTAATAGCAGAGCAGTAATCTGATATCCAATTGTGTCTGTACATCCATGTGAAGGCCTGACAAAGAGCTTTTGCTTGCTTTATAAATACACCAGGATTCCCAGAACCAGCACTGAAGAGAGTCTCCTCAATCTCGTTAGCTCTCATCCAGCATCCGAACAACGTGAGCTTGTTTAACCCTTGTGCTGCCTTCGGGTCACATGACTCAAAGGTTCATAACGAACCATCGTTGTGTTTACCCAATTTTACCCAATACAAAAACAAATAAAAATAATTTTCTTTTAACCTTCGCAATGTGGGGGGTCTGAGACAGCCCACCGGTTAAAAGAAAATGCTTCACTTTGTTTTTGTATGCGGTAAAGTTGTCACAATACAACGGTGGGTCACAATGACTGATGGGTCAGAATGACCCGAAGATAACACAAGGGATAAAGGCTAGCTATGTCCCTGCGTGTGTGTGTTTGTGTGAGTGTGTGTGTGTGAGTGTGTGTGTGTGTGTGTGAGTGTGTGTGTGAGTGAGTGTGTGTGTGAGTCAGTGAAAGAGAAAGCCAGCTACATGTTTACAGTTTAAGACCTGGCAGTGCCTGCTGTGTGGATTACCTGTGCCCATTTAGATTCGTTGTTGTTTATTGTTAAATACCTCCACAGACAGGCAATGCATGTTTTTTTGTAGGTATTAAAGTAGCTTTGAAATGCTGTAACTCAGTGTTGTTTTGTATAGTTAGGCTAACAGAACCCATCAAGCATTTCAAACTGAGGACTCCACATTAAGATTCAGGTTTGGCTGTAACACCCTGTGAGATTAATCTTCAATCCGACCTTGGCTTTGATGCAAGACGTGAATTCTGGGTGGGTAGAAGGAGACAAGAAGTGAGAAAGAGAGAGGTGGGGTGTTCAAATAAAAGACTTGAAAGGGAACGCCGAAAAACAGATAGAAGGAGGCAGATCTCTCTAGGATGCAGTGGACACAAACACGAGACAGGAGAAACAGATCAGGGTGTGACAAGTAGCCTTGTTTGCTGAGGTTGAAAGCATGTAAAACATCAGGGTATGTTGATGCAGGTGACAGTCATCCAGAGAGTTCTATGAGCTGAAGATCAAAAGGAGAAACACAGTGTTTGGCTGAGGTGGACGAAGGACGGAGAAAAGACTGGAAAGGTAGAGAGAGAAGAAAACTGAGAAAACGTGTGTGTGTGTGTGAGAGAGAGAGAGAGAGAGAGAGAGAGAGAGAGAGAGAGAGAGAGAGAGAGAGAGAGAGAGAGAGAGAGAGAGAGAGAGAGAGAGAGAGACACAAGAGGAAAAAGATGGATGGGTAGGAGAAGTGGGGATAAGAGCAAGTAGGAATTGTAATGGTGGATTTAAGGCTTTGCCTGCCAGGGTATTAAAGAAAGACCCTTATTAGATTGGAGCCGTTGTTTCTCTTTTAGCCAGGAAGCTAATTGGATGTGACCAAACCAGGGCCTGACGACACTCCAGACTGGAACTCAGGTCGTAGGGATGACGCTCACAACAGGCTGATGACGACAACACACCCAAAATATCACACACACACACACTTTAGACTGACACCAAAGAGACTTGGTCCACAAGAGGCCTCTTGTGTGAAGGTGTGTGTATGAAGGTGTGTGTGGACAGGTGTGTGTGTGGATAGGTGGGTGGGTGGATGGAGTAGTTGGTCCTTAAGTGAATTTCCTCCTTCGAAAATGGCACCAACTATATAAGGTGGTAGTAACCGGTATGTCGTTTATTGGCTGTACCTAATGATACCGGCCAATAGAACAAAGGAAAGGTGACAGAAAGAAAAGAGAGCAAAGAGGATGAAGAGGCACGGAGAAACCCACAGGAAGACAGAACGAGAAAGAGAAGGGAGAGAGAGAGAAAAAAAGCAACGAGAATGAAAGAAAGAGTAACACGAGTGTGCTGCCCAAAGCCTTTGATTTGATTTGATTCACCATTTTTCTGCGTCACACATGGTCTCCAGCCATTACCTACCGGTGGCCCGGCGGCGCTCCCCTGCAGTTTCTCTCTGACAGAACTGCACGCGTCCACGTCTCTGGTACTCGGTGATGAGAGCAAGAACACATTTGTATTCAACCAGCAAACTCCAGGTCGCCCAGCATTTTGAATACATTAAATATCAATTGTTAAAAGCTATATAAGGACAGAGAGAGAGAGAGAGAGAGAGAGAGAGAGAGAGAGAGAGAGAGAGAGAGAGAGAGAGAGAGAGAGAGAGAGAGAGAGGAGAGAGAGAGAGAGAGAGAGAGAGAGAGAGAGAGAGAGAGAGAGAGAGAGAGAGAGAGAGAGAGGAGAGAGAGAGAGAGAGAGAGAGAGAGAGAGAGAGAGAGAGAGAGAGAGAGAGAGAGAGGAAAAAAAGATGGACACTTACTGTAAACACTGTTGGTTTTAGTTTATTCTTAACCGGATGAAAAGTCATTCATTTCTGGACTGGAATGAAACAAAACGAGAAGAAAGGGATTTCTTTTTGACAGAGAATCTTTATTGCAGAGCCAGATTGTGTTTTATAACCAGCTCACTAATAAAAAAAGAGAAACCCAGAAACCAATAAAGGGAATGATTCTGTTTATTGAATATTTGATTCGAACTGCCAACCGCATGCCTCTATATTTAACTGTCATGTGTTGCTTATTACAGTAACATTAAACAAACTCCCTTAACTGAACACATACTGCAGTATACACATCCTAAATTCAATGGGGGGATTGTGTTTGCTGTCACAGCTCCAGGACATGGGAGAGAGGGGGGACAGATCGAGACATGGAGACCATAAAGTTGCACTCCTGTAAAGTGAGCAGGAAGTAAGTGAATGAAGAATGGCAAAGTTACAAAGTCTTCAATGTCATCGTTGAGAGAGAGAGAGAGAGAGAGAGAGAGAGAGAGAGAGAGAGAGAGAGAGAGAGAGAGAGAGAGAGAGAGAGAGACAGACAGACAGACAGACAGACAGAGAGAGAGAGAGACAGAGAGAGAGACAGATACAGGGAGCGACAGAGAGAGAGACAGAGAGAGAGACAGAGCGAAAGAGAGAAAGAGAGAGAGACAGAGAGAGACATTACTCCTACCTAGAACACTGGGAAAAAGAAACCAAGACACAAAACAAATTAGACTGCTATCGGGGCCTAAATAGAAAATATGAAATGGTTGAATACCTATATATTGTCAAGGGCATAAAGCAAAGACAGCTTCTCACAAAATACAGAATGAGTGACCACACCCTTGCAATCGAAAAAGGAAGACATAAAAAAACATGGTTACCTAAAGAGTAGAGAGAGACAGAGAGAGACACAGAGAGACAGAGAGAGAGACAGAGAGACAGAGAGAAAGAGAGAGACAGAGAGAAGGGACCACGGATAGGAGGAGGTTATGCACGTGAACATGCACACATGAAGTGTCACTGAAGTGTTACATCGATCGTTACATAAGACCCAATCTGGAAACCAGGGTGAAACTTGGGCTTAACTCAGAAGCAGTACCTGCTGAATTCCTGCAGGGGGCGCAGCACACACACCACCTGGTTGGGAAAGTGTAGATCCACAACATTACTCATCTACTGTACATTTACTGAAGAGATACTGGAGAATACTGCTTGTAGTGCATGCATACATACATACACTCACACACATTCAGTACATACACACACATGGATCACACATACATCTTGGATCAAGGATTTGGAAGATGTCAGTAGTTTTGTTACCCAAATTCTTTTTACCCATTCATGCTGCTCATTCATATTCTTATTCATACTCATATTCTTATATTCTTATTTTTGTTTTTATATACATTTTATATTCTCAATTATTTTATTTTTTACATTGTTTAGTTCTTTGATTTAGTTAGACTATTGTACTTTTTTACTTAATTTAAGATCCGTATATGTTTATTGTTTGCATCTTCCTGCCACAGTAAATTCCGTGTTTGTGTAAACCTACATGGCGAATAAACCGAATTCTGATTCTGGTTTTATTATTTTTCTATCATGCTTCAAATGCACGTTTAAACTTATCTGTTACTGATCTTTTTTGTTTTTTTCATGTTTGTGGTTGGTATTCTGGCTGACCTTAATGTGCTTATGTTTCTAATTCCGTCTGTGGCACTGACCAACTGTTTGACTGACTGTCCAGCTGACTTACTGTCAATTATTGGTTGCCGGCTGTGTTTGTGTGTTGTCTTAGCAGCCGTTGATATGTGATTACATAGACCACGATGGACGACCATCCAGAGAAAGAGAAGGAAAGAGAGAGAAAGAGGGTGGTTGCTGACAGAGAGGAAGAAAGAGAGAGGGAAAGAGAGCAATGACAGGGTCAAAAAGACAGCACATGAAGGAAGAAACGAAATATAGACGTGCATGTATAAGCAGCTGCATGGAAAGGTGAACCCAGATAACTGGTCAAACTTAAAGGGCCATTTCACTAAAAAAGAAAAATGGCAAAACAATTTCCATCAATGCACAATGCATATGATGGAAAGATATTTGTTGGTTTGAAATATTTTGTAGAATTGTGCCCTATAATATATACTAATGATTTACTGACCCTTTTATAACAGTTCCCTAACCATTTTTAATTAGTTCATAAATGGCTAATAAAGGATTTTCATCTTTAATTGTAAGTGTTACCAGACCATATTATTATTATAACTCCCTCTGTCCTATATAGAGAGGAATTCAGCTGTAAATTTCATGTTTAGAATCCTAAAAAAGAAGGAACTGGGGATAATGAGTGAGAACGAGAGGCCAAAAGCGAAGAGAACAGAAATGTCTTACTGGGGCGTGACACGGAAGGAAGGGAGAGAGAGAGAGAAAGATTGAGAGGGCATTATTTTTAGATGAGTAGACTGCTGCAGTTAGTGTGTGTTTATGTGTGTGTGTGTGTGTGTGTGTGTGTGTGTGTGTGTGTGTGTGTGTGTGTGTGTGTGTGTGTGTGTGTGTGTGTTAGTGGCCACAACAATCCGTGTGGGGATTTGGGTTTGGATAAATGCCTCCACAACAGACGAGGTAGGGTACACAATTCCCTACATTGCTCTGCTTATATCAATGCACTCAGTGCCCCTTTCATGAAAGAAACGTGTTAGTCTGTATCTGGGTGGGTGTGTGTGTGTGTGTATGTGTGAGTGTGTGTTTGTACATGTCTGTGTACATGAAGACCACACTCAATTTCAAAAATTATGAAAGCAGTGTACGTGTGTTTGTGCGTTTGTGTACATTAAGACCATACTTTATTTCAGGTGTTTGCCCTCTCCCGTGTGTGTGTGTGTGTGTGTGTGTGTGTGTGTCTGTCTGTGAAGCAGGGAGCACATAGACCTGGCTTTGAAGCCATGTGTTTTTGATAAGTGGGACTCTTTGTGCTGTGTGTGTGTGTGCGTGTGTGTGTGTGTATTTCTCAGTCTGCTGACAAGGTGGACTGCAGTGAGTGTTGGCAGTGTGGAGTAGACTGTGTTGTCCTTGGCACCAGGGAGGGGCAGGGGGGCACAGTGGCATGAGGAGCCAAGACGACTGAAGGGAAAAAACGTTGGAGACGGGAGAGACGGAGAAACGCAGACGGAGTCTGAAGTAGGAACGTAGAACGGACCAAGACACACACACACACACAAACACACACACAAACACTCACACAGATTGATTGACCACACTGTAATGCAATAGACTGTTCAATTAACTCCAACCTTGAATGAACCCTTCTGCTAATGGCTTATAAATGCCTAGAATGGACACAAACACGAAGTATACACACTCTGGCAATCTCATCAAAGACCAGATGTTTGGCCAGGAAAGCCAAATTCCAGATGAGACATAAACATTGACACACAAATGTACACGAAGGCCGGCAATCAACCAAGCTTTCACAGATTTAAAACCCTATTTTTCTGGAGGAAATTTGGTAGTCAGAACCAAATTACTGTGTAATGACCATGTTAAATAAAGAATTGATTCACATCTTAATGATTTCCTGGAAAAAGAAATGATCAGTTGATTTACATTTTTATTCACGTAGATTAGGTTTTTAGGCTTTGCAGAACCAGAAAGTAACAGACTACCAGACTACAGTGGAAACCAAACCCAGAAGTACATGGGGAATATTATATGCAAAATGCATACGGTTCAAATCAGTGTGTGATGCATCTCAGAGAGAATAGCTAACTCAAGATCTGTTTCCAAATCCGACATGATTCAGCAAAGGTCTGATAATTGGACTTTGAGAGAGGACTTGGGTGAACTTCAAAGAAAAGACAAGCAGGGAGTAGGAAAAACATAGAGGGAATGGGAGAGAGAGGGAGAGAGACAGAGAGAGAAAGAGAGAGGGAGAGGGAGATAGAAAGAGAGAGGGAGAGAGACAGAGTGAGAAAGAGAGAGGGAGAGAGACAGAGAGAGAAAGAGAGAAACAGAGAGAAAGAAAGAGAGGAAGAGAGGGAAAAAGAGAGAGAGAGAGAGTGAGAGCAAGGAACAGAGGAGAGAGATGTTTGTATTTGTAGATGTTTGTCTTTCGCGATCTCCCCTCTCGTTGACAGTTGTGGGTGAGGTGTTGT
Organism: Osmerus eperlanus; assembly: GCF_963692335.1. Classification (NCBI taxonomy): domain Eukaryota; kingdom Metazoa; phylum Chordata; class Actinopteri; order Osmeriformes; family Osmeridae; genus Osmerus; species Osmerus eperlanus. The sequence goes on from NC_085019.1 coordinate 21,396,208, forward strand.
TGCTAAGTTGTGGTGTGAGAACAGACACACTGTTCTGTCAGAGCCAGAGGTGAGGTGAAGAGGGCTAATACTGTGAAAGAATGTGAATTTGGTGAGAAACACTACAATGTGGTTTAGCACAAGTACATATGAATAGAAGAGAAAATATTAGATTGTATTCATGCTGCTGTATCCACGTGTATGCTATCGTTAGATATGTACAGCTGTATTGTATTGTGTTTGAAGTATTAAAGAACATTCCACAAAATAGTCAATGTCACAATGCCTGGGATGCAAATATCTCCTCTCTCTTTTTGACGTTTTCACTGGTGCTCTACATGCTGTTGATTTTAAAGCTTTAAATGACTGAGACTTGAGGAAGGGCCTGATCTCTCATGCTCCATGGTAATTTTGAACTAGAGAGTCGAGGAGTTAAGGCCCAGAGCATGCAGCCCTTTAGTAGGATTGAATGCGGTTGAGTTGGGGTTTTGGAACCCAAGAACGGAAGAGGACGAGTCAACATATTGTCGTGTTGGGGTTTTGGTCAGCCATGGTCATAATTGGACAACTGGTGTGTTTTGGTGCTGTTCCAACGGTTCCCTCAGGAAGAGGAGCTTCACAAGAAGCAGAGGCAGGGACAGAGTCAGAGACAAGGACAGGGTCAGAGTCAGAGTCAGGGACAGGGACAGAAACAGACAGAGACAGGGACAGACAGGGAAACAGAGTAATATAGTGACGAACCAGGTATTGAGTAATGTCTGTTGCCATACAGTCTCGTCAGCCTCGTTAGGTCACCCGGTGGCAAACATATTGATGGGAGTGACAGAATTACATCATACCCATCACTTTAGTTTCACCTCAAAATAAAGTCAACGGCTAAATGTGACCACTGTCCTAATAGCCTCAACATAAGTGAATCATGGCAACTACTATTATGAAAATATTCCGTAAAAATAGCTGGGAAAAACACCAGTCCTGGCCAACATGGGACCAAGCACTGCTTCTGGCTGTCCTGAAGCTGCTGTTACCAAAGGTATGTCTGTGGCTTCTCTCCTCAACCCCCTAGGAGGCCCACAGTGTGCCCTGAAGTCAACCTGATACCTTTATAAACTGGATCTGAGGGAGGGCCCAACCATTCGGATGTTGTTGTGAGCGTTATTTGCACCAGCGACAAATGCGTGGTCAGCTGTAAAAGTTGGATGGCGATTTTTACAATCCATTTCTCCACCGACTGCTTCTCTCTCTAGCTTTCTCTCTGTCTCTCTTACTCCAACATGAATCCACTTTTTATATCGTGCTCCTTTATTGCACTTCATTAGTCAGTTTTACCATTCTACCCCTAAATTCTCCTCTGCATTCATCACTCTCTCTCTCTCTCTCTCTATGTCTCTCTCTATGTCTCTCTCTATGTATCTCTCTCTATGTCTCTATGTCTCTCTCCTCTCTTCAGCATCCCACATTTACTCTCCCTCCTACTGTCTAGACATGCAGGTTAAGTGTATTAGTCACAACCCATTCTTTCATGGCTTCTTTCCTCTCTTCCTGTTTTGAAATTATGTTTTCATTTTTCATTGAACATTTGTATCTCAAAAATACAAACCAAAACCCCAAGCTATAATCAGAACATTTCTCTCATGAAAATATTTATAATGGGTACAAATGGATGAGAATGGAACAAACAACTTTCACGAGAAAGAGAAAGAGCGAGAGAGAGGGGGGGGGGGTGAGTGCAAGAAGGAGTTGTACATGACCTGAAAGATGAACGGAACATCGAGGAGAGAGAAAAAATACACAATAAAGAGAGAGGGAGAGAGAGAGAGGCTGAAAAGATGGACACTTTGGTCAACATTTCCATGCTCTCACTTTCTCCATGTTTAGTAGCCTGGTGTCTCCCTTCTCCTCTCTGCTTCTCTATCTCTGTATGTCCCAGTTTTGCGAACGGGGAAATCCTTAATTAAACAAGACTCCATTTAGTCACCATAAACTACTTAAATACAGGCAGGCATATGTTAACATCTCCGTTGTTGCATTATAATTTCCCCTGTCTTTCTTTCAACCACTTCTTCCTGTTGATGTTTAGTCTAGAAAACAGAATAGTTAATATCTACTTTATAGACCCCACCTCGTTTGGACAGACTGAGCGCGTGAGCGGGGGCGCTGGAACACTAACTGACCACATCACTAATCCAGCCTCCCCGTGCCAACCGCCAGAGTGGAGACAGTTTGACAACATGTGCGCCATTTCTTTTCCCACTTCGCTCTTTTCTCTTTTAAAGACATATTCCTTCTCTCCGTCAATGAACCCCTTTTTCTTTTCAGACGAGTTGCTTAGTCGAGCAAGGGGCTATCTACGTACCGACCCTTCAAGGTGTTTATCTGTCTGGCGCTTTGCGGCGCTTGACTTATTCCCGGTCTGTTTACCTTTGGCCAGCTCTGGTTTCACACAGTTAAGCCTATTCCACGACAAAATACAATTTGAACGAGGTCTGAGGCAGCGAACGTTCCTAAAACGAACCTCGTAACATAACGATAAATTAGAGCAGGTAGACTAGGTCTAATCAAACAGGTTATTGTTCGTAATTGGTCTGACCAAATGTAGACTACTGTTGAAAAAAGGCCTTCATAACAGTTGATTGCGCCGAATGGCCCTCCAGTCCCCTAAGACTTACACTAGTAAGAGTGCTGGATATGTAGGCTACTAGCTATATTTTATTTGTTGAAACAAATAACTAGAAACAAATTACTATCATTTTCGGGACAACGTAGCCTAATGTAGCTAATGCGTAACTCGTAGTCTGCGCTTCAGTTGTCTTCAAAATGCAAGGCTAGCAGTCTACAGGTACAGGATCCCAGCAGAAGGTTTCTGCGTGCACCACCTGTGGAGTCAGCTGGTCATGTGGAGTTTATATGTTACTCTCTCTCCCTCCATAACAGGCTGCCATGTTGGCAAAAAGCAGTGAATATTTTCATCTACCTGTCATCCATTAGGTAGACCTACTGTCTCTCCCTCTACACCTCCATCCTTCCATCCACCTCATCCCTCTCTCTTTCTCTCTCACTCTCCTTCTTCTCTGTTTACTAAGTCTGTTTTTCTGCATTCCTCCACACATCGCCTTCATCTGTTTCTCAGTGAGTGTGTTTATAGAAGAGAGAGGTAGAGAGTGAGCTAATAGTTTGGTCTGATTGGAAGGGTGGAAAGGGCTGATAGAGGAAGGGAGGAGAGAGAGAGAAAGAGAGAGAGAGAGTGGGGGGGAACGGATGAGTGGGTGGGTGGGTGGGGGACGTAGGTATAAAAGCCTAAACAGAATTAAGACATCAGACACTGAGAGTAAAAGAGTGTCAGAGAGACTGAGATATTTACCAGGACACATATCACCTATTCTCCTCAGGTAAGTACTACCTGTCTGTGTGACTGATGCATATGTGTGGATTATGGATAATAATAATGTATGTGATACTGTTGACTGTGTTTAAAACAATACCCACACTAGACTAATACTGTATACATTGTAATAACATCTACTTGAAGGACAGAATATTCCGTTTATAAAACAATCTATAACCAACACATAATCGACAGTAGATAGCACAAGTTGGTGGTAAAAATGCATGAGCAATGGGCGAAATCGACTCTGCAAGTTTCCTACTTCACATTCAGTGTGATTATTAGGAGTTATTTGTATGCGTTGGGGCTGGGTGTTAGTGTGTGTGTGTGTGTGCATCGGTTGTGTGTGTGTTGCAGACATATTAACTAAGGTTTTTTTTTTTTCCAATGAGGTGGGTATATTCTGACAGGGGGGGGTGGGAAAATCTGCAGCAGACAGCACCTCTGCAACACACACACAAAAAGACACACACACATGCAGAGACAGACAGATGCATACACACAGACAGACAAACATACACATCCCCCAATCCATGTACATACAAACATACACAGGCTCCTAGCTGTCTGGTCTTAAGAGTGGTGCTGTCCCCTCTCCATACTGTGTGTGCTAGCTAGAGCCAACCATAGCTAGGGGCTGACATGTGTTGTTGACTGTTGTGCGAGTCCTAGCACGATACCAGAACCTTCCAAATCCTACAAACACCAGATGAGGGCGAAGTCTTTTGCCATGACGGATCGTGTGTGTGTGTGCTTTGGATGACGTATGTTCGCAAATGTTTGGGGTCTTGAGTACATCTGGGTGGCTGGCTGTTTGTCTAGGTGTGAAACACCTGTTGAGAGGACTCAACGATGTGTGTGTGTGTGTGTGTGTGTGTGCGTTTCTTTGCATGCGTCCATGTGCCAGTCTGCGAATCTGTGCATGCATCTCTCTCCCTCCCTCTCTTTTTGCATCTCTCCTCCCTCTCACCTCTGCCCAGGAACCTCACACACACGGCCCATTCCACACTGTCCAGATATGTCAGTCTGAGGATATGTTTATCACATCAAACCGACCCCTTCAGCCCAGTTCTTCCAAAATACGTCTGGCTTTGTCATTTGGTTTGTTTGCCCTCGCCTCCACAGCCACAGCGCTGCCGGTGTAGATACTTATCTGGGTGTTGACACAGCGAAGTCGTGTGTGGACAGTAGATACTGTATGTGTCTGGGTTCACATGTTTGGGTTACGCCGGCCCACAGACTCATTTAGAAACCAGGCTAACAGTTCCCTCATTCTAACTGAAATCACAAACCATTTCACCTTCCTTCTTTCCTGATTTCCTCTCTATCTCTCTCCCCTCTCTATCTCTCTCCCCTCTCTTCCTGTCTCGCTGTATTTTTACCTCTCTGCACTTTTCTATTTTCTGTGTTATCTGTCGTGCTCTTTCTGTTTCGTGAAGGTGTGGAGAGGGCACATTATGAGACCTGTCTTGTTGTTGTTTTGTATCCTGACAGACAGACAGACAGACAGACGGGATGAGGACCCTTCTGGAGTGTGTGGCTCTCTGCGCCCTAGTATCCCTCTGTGTCTGCCATGGTTAGTCTCTACACTTCCCTCTCTCTCTCTCTCTCTCTCTCTCTCTCTCTCTCTCTCTCTCTCTCTCTCTCTCTCTCTCTCTCTCTCTCTCTCTCTCTCTCTCTCTCTCTCTCTCACACACACTGTCTCACTCTCGCTCTGTGTCTTACTCACTCTGTTCTGTCTCTCTCTCTCTCTCTAATCTGTTTAATTCATTCATTCATTTTAACATGTTGGATGGGATTTTTCTTCCACTTCTGTACCTTAAAGTGACAGTGGCAGGCATTCTGATTAACTTTCCCCTCATGTTTTTCCAATAGATTCACAGGAAAGCACAGAATCCTTTGAAGGTGATTCAAACCCACTTTTTTATTTTAATCGGAAAAACATGCATGACTCCCTATAGCTAATCTAACCCCACTTTAGCCTTACTTTACTATAGCAATGAAATACTCTCACATAATAATACATAATCAATATGCTGTCATGAGAAGGTTTTGAACCAGTTGTGCTGGAGTATGTTCATGTAGTGGACAGTGGTCTAATAATGGCTGCTTCTATCTTGCACGCCGGTTCCAGATGTGTTTGTGAGTCCATCGCGGGCCAATACCTTCATCAATCAACAGAGACCACAGAGGGTGAACACGTACAACAGCCCTGCCCGAGGCACCTCCTACAACAACTACAACTACATGAGGTAACACACACACACTAGTGTGCCACACACACACACACACGAGTGTGCCACACACACGCACACACTAGTGTGCCACACACACACCAACTAGTGTGCCACACACACGCACACACTAGTGTGCCACACACACACCAACTAGTGTGCCACACACACGCACACACTAGTGTGCCACACACACACACTAGTGTGCCACACACACCAACTAGTGTGCCACACACACACACACACACACTAGTGTGCCACACACACACACACACACTAGTGTGCCACACACACCAACTAGTGTGCCACACACACGCACACACTAGTGTGCCACACACACCAACTAGTGTGCCACACACACACTAGTGTGCCACACACACACACTAGTGTGCCACACACACACCAACTAGTGTGCCACACACACGCACACACTAGTGTGCCACACACACACCAACTAGTGTGCCACACACACACACTAGTGTGCCACACACACACACACACTAGTGTGCCACACACACACCAACTAGTGTGCCACACACACACACACTAGTGTGCCACACACACACCAACTAGTGTGCCACACACACACACACACTAGTGTGCCACACACACACCAACTAGTGTGCCACACACACACACACTAGTGTGCCACACACATGCACACACTAGTGTGCCACACACACACACTAGTATGCCACACACACACGAGTGTGCCACACACACACCAACTAGTGTGCCACACACACACACTAGTGTGCCACACACACGCACACACTAGTGTGCCACACACACACACTAGTGTGCCACACACACGCACACACTAGTGTGCCACACACACACGCATGCCAAACACATACAAAGTGTGTGCATACACATACAAAGTGTGTGCATACATAATATACATAATATAATATAAGTGCACGCACACAGGATCATGAGCAAACACACACACAAGTATAAGGATGGGCACAAACACTCACACTACATTGCAACATACCAGCTTGACCATTATATAGCTACCACCTTTGTCATTAAGGGCAATAAAAAGACTGCCTCTAGCTAGATGCACACCTGTTTCTGGTAAACACCACAGAGGAAGAAAATAGTAATGAAATGCAAGTTTAGAACCCAATGTGCCTTTCTCTTTCTGTCCACCACTGCCGTCTGGCCGACAATACCGAGGGATCCTGTCACGGACCTGCAGACTCGCTTACATTTTTTTCCCTCCAAAACCGTCAGGCTTCTGAGCCAACATAGTTGTTGCTTGCCATGTTACAGGTTGATGAAATAAGAATGTCTTTGTCCAGAATGACCTTGTGTTGTACTGAGCACACGACAATTGACTTTGACCTACCTCCACCAATGAAGGTTTAGCAAGAACCCAGCAAAAAGACTTGACACTCTCTCTCCTTTCTCTTCGCTCTGTCTCTCTCTCCCTCTCTCTTTCTATCCCTCCCTCTCTCTCTCTGTCTCTCTCTCTCTCTCTCCTTTCTCTCTCTCCAGGACGGTCAAGTCCCCAGCAGAGAGGCGCTCTGAGATCTGTGAGGACTACGTACCTTGCAGATTCTTCGCCCATAACTATGGTTACCAGCTGGCCTACCAGAGATACTTTGGAGGCCGGGACCCAGTCAGTCGTCGGTTCTAAGCCCCTGAGTCTTTTTACTGTCTGTGTTAGAACCGCTTTGACTTGAGGCTCATTTAACACACACTGAAAGAGAATAGCACTAGCTATTCTCATATTCATATACAAGCATGACACAACACAGCACATCATACATGATAGCATAGATCATGTAACACACACATCATGTATACTGTATATAAGGATTCATGTACATTCAAATCTGTTGCATTAAAATGGTAGCGTTACAATTCATGTCACAATTCCACTTCTAGATACCGTAGATAGATAAAGATGGATATTATGATGGTTAGTAGATATTATGATGCACACATGGGAACCTGCTCTTTCTACAACGTTAAGCTACAGCCGTTTTCCACTGTCATTATCACACCGTTGCACCATTAAGAAGCTGTAAGGGATTCGTATGAATGAAACCCTAGAATTGCACATGGTTTATGTCTCGATCCAAGTCTCTTTCTCCGTCTGTGTCTTATGTTTCTTTTTGTCTGAATAATTCAAATGTACTTTTGGTAGAATTCAAATGTAACTTTGGTAGAATCAACATGTTCTTTTCGAAGAATTAAACTGGTTTGTTTTTGGAACCGTTTATTTGCTTGATCTCTCTGTTCCACACATTGCGTCTGAGGTGCTAGGAGTCCAGCTCCTTCGGTTGCTCAGGTAACCAGTGTGGTCCCCTCAAGGAAAATATGGGGCTTACGTGAAATTGCCCATCATCGTATCGCCGTCACAAGCCATTGAAGTCCATTACCCAAAGTACAGTATGTTGGCAATGGAGAGATCCATGAGGTAGGATTTTCTGAGGACAAGGAGCTTGGCAAATGTGTTTAAAAAGTGAATCTGCCCAATCTAAATATGTGTCTATGTGGGTCCATGCATAAAATGACAGACTGACAGAGAGGACAGTGCAGTACAGTCTGGTTTGTATACACATGGCACCAACCCATCCAAGAGATCGTATGGATGGATGTTTTTCAAATGTTGCCACAAGACAAAGAATGTCTGTAATGAAGGCTGTCTGTACTGGGCTGTAACGCTCAGGCTTGAGCCTGGACAGGACATGACACGGGGGCCGACCCAGACGGGGAAATTACATCCCAGAGAGCCAAGGGCACGGTGGTGTCTGACGAGCCCTGTACAGTCTTGGAAACTCATAGAGGGAAAGATGGAGAGACAGAGAGGAGAGAGGAGAAAGAGAAAGGAGAGAGAGAGAGAGGAGAGAGAGAAAGAAAGAGAGAGAGAGAGGGAGAGAGAGAGAGCGTGTGGTAGAGAGAGTGTGAGAGAGAGAGTGTGTGTGTGTGTGAGAGAGAGAGAGAGAGAGAGAGAGAGAGAGAGAGAGAGAGAGAGAGAGAGAGAGAGAGAGAGAGAGAGAGAGAGAGAGAGAGAGAGAGAGAGAAAGAAAATGGTGACCTCTTGAAATAACTTAACTAACAGTATCGATGACCCCTTGACAAGACTAGTTGAACTCTTACTCTTACATTGCCATACTCCTTAATGACCGAACAATATAGTGGGAATTATTACTCCATTAGTTGATATGGGTTAGTGGAGACAATTGGTCTACACATTCCCTTATTAAATTCATCCCGTAGTTAAGACGGGTCTGAACCATCTGGGTATACCAGACAAAACATGTATGTTAAACTAAAAATACGAACCACAGTGGCTTTAAGACTTTGTTTAGCTGGTCTTCTGTTTCTGCTCCTATAGGAAATCAATGCGGTCTATCATAAAAGAGAATAAACCTGTGATTAAAAGTGTGTCCCACTGCGAGGCACAGCGGCTTATAAGTCAATTAGTATGCTTTGGTTCTCTCTCAACTCGTAATTTGTGGCTTCAGCAGGGGTGTTGCGTGGGAGTTCTGTGGACGTCTGACCTCTAGAGGTTGTGTGGCGGTACTGCACTTACAGAAAACCTCTATATCTCATTTCTAACAAATGCTAGACTTTTTCTTAGTCTCGCATTTATGTATATATATTTTTTTGAAATCTGATTTGGTTTCTAAATAATCAACAGATGTTTTGCTCAACACTATGTGAGGTGTGCACCAAAAGCTGACTGGCAAGAGGTGGTAGGTTATTTTAGCATTTTTTGGGGGGGGGATGTCCTCAATGATAGATGCACTGTACAGAAATGACAAACATATGTGCAGAGTAAAGCTTGTGTGTAACACTTGTTTGTTATGTGAGAGAATTCACACGTGTGTGTCTCATTCTCTCTCCATCCATTCCCACTTTGTATGATTCTGTGTGAGTGAGTTTATGTGTGTGTGTGTGTGTGTGTGTATTCTGCATGTTTGTGTGTTCTGTTTATATGTGTGTACATTTATTGTTGCTCTGATGGGTGTATGACATTTGATTCCCTGACCAATCAAATACTCAAACCAAAAAGAGGGCCAGAACTGCAATATAAACCCAGTGTTTATGTAGATGTGTGAGAGAGAATCAGAAGTCTCAGGCCATACTTGATCATCGTCCACGTCTTGAAGCAGAAGCAGGGAGAAAGATGAAGACTTTGTCCATCCTCGTCCTGTGTGCCTTGGCCTCTGTGTGTCTGTACGCAGGTAGGAGCACGGTCATGAAGGTTTTTCTCTACAGCTGGAATGCATCTAGAGACAATTTACAAAATGTGTTCAGAAGTTTCTTACAAAAACATTGCAAATATTGCATCTAAAATGTACCATCAAGAGGACCCAGAATGTAAAACGAAATGTAGGAAGCTGACTGTGAACTAAATGTTTAAAAAATAGGCATTAAATATACAATTATACAAGATAGGTAATAAATATCCAACACCAACGGAACTGGAATTCCAAATATATTTTAATGTAGCTAGAAGCTGAAATTAACCACAGTGAATGTATGTTTTCCTGTCTCTTTAGAAGCTTCAACCTCTGCTGCCTCAAATTCTGATTCTCCTGCAGGTGAGGATAAGTGCAGACTCTCTGTGTCTCGTACTCTTAGACATTGTTGCCGTGTCACCTGCGTTTACCTCCCAGACAGCTGTCACACCAGCGAGTCAATATAAGGACAAGGCTTCATGTAGTCATAATACCTAATGCGTGTGTTTAAATGCTGCAAGGATTTCATACGAATGATTTCATACGAGCGATTAGCATATGTTCATGTTCAAATCATGACTTGTCGCATTTTAGGATCACATGGTTGCGTTGGTGGTGTTACTCGTATGTGTGCGCGTGTGTGTGTGTAGGTGTGTTTGTCGAGAAGGACCAGGCATCCACTGTGGTGAGGCAGAAGAGAGCTGGTACTGCCCCCGGAGACCTGACTTTGACTCAGCTGGAAAGGTAGCTGTGGTGCACTCCGGCATGCTAACTGGAGTTTTACAGATACATTACATTTACATTTAGTCATTTAGCAGACGCTGTTATCCAGAGCGACTGTACCTGTTAAGATAGCCTCTAAGATTAACACCTGGTCTTCCTCCTCCTCTTGTCTTCTCCTTTTACACCATGCTCACATCTCCTCCCTCTCTACGCCTAATTTACTCCTTCCTTTTCTACTTTTCTCCCTGGTCTCCTCCACCTCTTTTTCTCTTGCTCCTTGCACTGTGTTACCCTGCCTCCTCTTCCTTTCCCCCTCTCGTCACCTCCTCTCCTCTTCTACCCTGCCTCCTCTTCCTTTCCCCCTCTCATCACCTCCTCTCCTCTTCTACCCTGCCTCCTCTTCCTTTCCCCCTCTCGTCACCTCCTCTCCTCTTCTACCCTGCCTCCTCTTCCTTTCCCCCTCTTGTCACCTCCTCTCCTCTTCTACCCTGCCTCCTCTTCCTTTCCCCCTCTCGTCACCTCCTCTCCTCTTCTACCCTGCCTCCTCTTCCTTTCCCCCTCTTGTCACCTCCTCTCCTCTTCTACCCTGCCTCCTCTTCCTTTCCCCCTCTCGTCACCTCCTCTCCTCTTCTACCCTGCCTCCTCTTCCTTTCCCCCTCTCGTCACCTCCTCTCCTCTTCTACCCTGCCTCCTCTTCCTTTCCCCCTCTCGTCACCTCCTCTCCTCTTCTACCCTGCCTCCTCTTCCTTTCCCCCTCTCGTCACCTCCTCTCCTCTTCTACCCTGCCTCCTCTTCCTTTCCCCCTCTCGTCACCTCCTCTCCTCTTCTAACCTGCCTCCCAGCCTGAGAGAGGTGTGTGAGCTCAACGAGGCCTGTGACGACATGATGGACACCAATGGAATCATCGCTGCCTATACTGCCTACTATGGACCAATCCCCTACTAGACCACACACCATCATGTTTTAGTTGTACGATTTACCAATGCTTTCCCACTACCATTTATGGGAGATTTAGAGCCTGAGTAAATCAACATGAACAAAGTCATATTTGAGGTTAGGAAAGCAGAGAGAGAAAAGGTTAAGGAATGGGAGGGGGGGTATAATCAGATGGGTAGTTACTGCTTCTGCAAACATAGAAAAGTAGGTTGTTCAACTAAGCCTTGATCATCTTTTCTGTTTCTATTCAAATAAATAAAGATATCAAATACATATTAGTTATCTTCAATTGTCTGTGTTTCATTTAACACTGCTTCATTCTGTAGATAAGTTACAAGACCTAAGAGATGTAATTCATTCAAGATAATGGAGTCATGCTATAGGAGAAATCTGATTGTGAGGTCCAGACTGCATGTTGAACAGGTAGCAAGCCAAGGTCCAATTTCACACAATTGAAAACATTAGAGGATACGTGGCAATGCGAAAATGTCGCTGAAAATATGTGTAGCCTACCTTTTAGCTAAAAGACAAAAATAAAATACTAGGCCTAAGCGTGCAGTCACAACTGTGTGACCAACCTTTAATGAATAAACCCAAAGAACATCAATATATCACAGGGAACTGAACCCATGTATGGCTAAATTCAACCCCCCAAATTCAGGCCCCCATGTAGGCGGAAAATAATTAAGCGGGGGTCTGGGGGTCGTCCCCCATGAGATTTTGAGTGTTAAATACTTAATTTCCTGCATTCTGGTGATTTTTTTTTTTTTACCAATTTGTGCTTTTAATGCAAGCCAATCTCAACATAAGAGTAAAGCAGAGCTGTATCAATGATATTAAAGATGCCCCAAAGCAAAACTTTAGTTTTTTTTACATTTACGTGCCATAAAATGTTTGACCTTGGCTAAACATAACTAAACTGGCATCTGTACAACATTTTTTCAATCCTATATTGAATTTGGAAGTCTGCTGTTAAACAAAATAAGAGTCACAGCAAAGTATTTTTTTAATTTAAAAACAATCACCGTAGGGACTTTAAGGATCAGATCCTGGACAAAATGTTTGGTCTGTCGAAATTAACTATTTGGTGTATTTGGAAGAAGCAAGAAACCATTGATAAACGCAAAAATAGCAAATTACCTGGTAGACCAACAAAGACCACTATGATGCATATTTAAACAATAGGCCTACATTTATTGGTGAAATAAAATTTACATTTATTTAGTTTCGTGAAACTCTTGGTTTTATTATTTCTCATGTAGGCCTAATTCCAAGCATGTGAAAATGTAACGTAAGCGTTAGAGTAGGGTGAGCACAAAAATACAGGACATATTGCGTCCTGTATTGACTCAGTAAGGGACGGTGAATTTTATTGTTCAATACGGGACGGTCCTAGCCTGATGTTGTCATACTCATAATTCTAGTCAGAATATGAGTCTGATACCGCTCCGTTGGGCTGTGAGTATGGGGCGTGTTTCAACCGAACCCGGAAAAAAATGTCTCTTCACTTAATTGGATAGACCTACAACCAATCAGAGCAACGTAGTATGTTGTTTGTTGAAAACGAATTCAACCCAAGCGCTCTTTGGTGATGTGGTTGATTACATTACTGTTGATCATCTGTCCATCATCGTATAAAGCCCGCCCTGACAATTTGATTGGTCCGAACAGCTCTTGTTCGGACATAGTTTTTCCCCAACCGAGCGACCCCAGACCTAGCCTGGTCCTAACCAGACTCTCGTACATTTCATTTGTACAGAGAGTCTGGCCTCGCTCCATTGACAAGCGTGTAGGCGGGTACTCTGTTGAAGTTTAAAACTATTGGATCTGCCCAGAGCCACTCTGATCTGCCATAACCAATCGCTAGCGTTCGCCTGAGCCAATTCCTTCACCACTACTGTAACAGAGCTAGCTGCCATAGCTGGAAAATCAAACTGTTCCCGAACCCCGTGGGGAGGAGGGCCACAACATCATGGCCACCAACAAAACTCAGCAAAACTTGTTCTTGCTCCGATATTCGGCAGTGTTGCCACAACGGACCGAATGGCTTCGCTCGCATCTTTCTCCGCTGCCATTACGGAACTACAACACAAACTAGCGCACGACATCAACGTCATCGTTCTCAGCCACTCCCTCTGTTCGCTGATTTGCCGGTAGAAAATCTACCGGAGACATCTGACTTACGTACCTCATGGCCAGACCTAGTACAGAAGCAAAATATAAATTGAGCGGAAGTACGTAGGAGGGCAGAGCCAGGCTACCCCAGACCCAACTTCCCGACCAAATTTTTTTGTGGGCGGGTTAAGTTTGGCTGGCACCCAGGCTAGGACGGTCCCGTTATTTTACCAACAGGTGGCAGTGTTAGCTTACAAGGATGAGGCCTACCGACACTGTTTATAGGCTATACAGTATGTTGAGAGACTTCTTCAATAAAATATTGACAATATCCATTTGATGTCAAAGTTCTACATGAACCTAGGTTTTTGATTCCATAGTAATATTATGCAGGACCACGTATGCTGAATAGCAGTCCATTTATAGTGTTATTGGCTATGTGGATGAGCTTTATCTGCAAGCAAGTCATTCAGGTGTAAAGGGCCAAATGATTTGCATGCACTGACTGAGTTAGGGAGGTTAAATTGGTGGATTTAATCGAAGAAGCGGGAGGAAGGCGGTGGGAAATCAATTAACCAATTGGAAGTGGTGTTCTCTGCTACAAATAGACGTATCCAGTGAGTTGTTAGGAATACCGGTTGGAAAAAACGTTTTCTGACCGATCTTTTTCTTCTTTGTAGCTGTCCAACACGGACCGTACCGTCTTGGAACCAACAATGATGTTCTTCGCTTTAGTAATGGCTTGTGCGCTTTTGCAAAATGCGACGTCGCGCATGTTCAATGAATCGTAAGTACACTTTGCCTACTGCCATACCAAACATTTGAAATGTGTAATTCTGTGTCCTAGATAATGAGATGAGAAAACTACACTTTAATTTGTTGTGCACATATTGCCTACTTGACAACTCGGCTCCGTGCATGAGGCTAAAATGGGCGCACCTGCTTCACCCACCTGGTGGCTTGGTGTGTTAACACTCAATGCAGTCATGAAATCCATTAACTTGGGGACTCCTGCCGAGACGAGCCTAGATGAGTTGTATACTTTGGCAGCCAACTGATCCATGTCTTGTCCTCTGTAGCATCTACTTGGTGACGATGAGCTCCCAGGTGGTGGGTGGGAGCATGGAGACCCTGTGTGTCCATGTTCACAAGCCCACGGAGCCACTTTCACTCATGGTGACGCTACAGCTGGAGCAGGGACAGTTAGCCAGGCTACTGGAGACCATAGTCAACTGGGGCTTTCATTACTGTCTCGCATTCGAGGTATTTGTTTTAAGTTTTCCTCTTCTGTCTGTCCCCCTCCCTCTTGCTATATGGTTCAAGTGTAAAAACGTAGCTTGTTGACCTAAACTGTTCTGTAAATGTCAAGTTGTGTAGAACCACTGGCTCCAACAAGTACTGTAGCTAAGGTATAACCTTTTTATGTGCTAAGCCAAGTGCCCTCCATGCTTAACTAGATCTTCATGCATACATGGCTGTTTCTGGCTTTGGAGGTGTGAACTCCTTGGATTTGTTTTGATACCCAATGCTGAGATCTGTATTCCATGCCTTTTGCCTGCCAAAATGCCCATATCTAGATGTTTTTCAGGTACCCTCTGTGTTGCTTGACACTGTGGCCACCCTCGGTGTCTCTCTGACTGGATATAAGGACTCGATGAGCAAGGAGACAAAGATCCTCATTACACCCTCTAACTTCATCACCATCATCCAGACAGACAAGCCCATCTACAAACCTGGCCAGAAGGGTAGGTGGTTTTCCTGTTGGAGACCCTTCTGATGTGCTTCTCTCCCGCTTTGCTTGGCATGGAATACAAAATTGAGTTGACTTGCGAATGGCTAGTCTGTGCCATGCTTGCAGGTCTACAAACATTCCAAGCCTACTGGCTGGATGGCATTGTTCCTGTATGTGACATTTTCTGACCATTTTCCAGTTCAGTTCCGAGTCGTCTCTCTGACTTCCAGTTTTGGGACGTACAACCAGAAGGTGAGCTACCTCCTGAGACTGCTCCAAGTTTTTGTTCCTTAACTTCCTCCAGTAGCTCCATGATCAGTCAACTTTGCTTTACACTGTTTCTCTTTCCCCCCAGTATCAAACTGTGGAGATTCAGGTACGACTACTTGGTATTTGATGGACTAACCCCAGACATGAAAGCCGTATTCTGGAGATGCCCCTCCCCTCTGACGCTAAACACACTTTCTGCATTTCTGACGAATGCCCAGGATCCCAACTCCAACCGCATCGCTCAGTGGCTGGACCTTTCAACGGTCAGTGGCATGCTGGACCTCTCCCACGCCACCACAGCAGAGGCCCCTCTGGGCCGATACATCATCACCGTCTGGAACGAGAGGGGCAAGCAGACCTCCACTGGCTTCAACCTCAAAGAATATGGTCAGAATGGGCCCTACGTGTGTTCAATCCCCTGGTGATGGTTGGTTCTGCTCTAACACTGTCTCAATTCCAGTTCTTCCCAAGTTCGAGGTCACGGTGTCTCTGCCCAACATCACCATCCTGGACACTGAGGTCACACTGAGGGTGTGCGGAAAGTAAGTTCTAAAGAAACCTATGTCACGTGACTCCCTTAGACCAGTTTTCCATTGGTACTAAACTGTGTGTGCTGGTCCTCAGGTACACATATGGGAAGCCTGTCCTGGGCTCGTTGAGGGCTGAGGTCTGCAGGAAAGACTATTATAATTGGGGTCACCCAGACGGAGACTCCAGAATCTGCGGGAAGTATAACCTGGGTGTGACTGACCCAAGTGGCTGTGCAACACAAGTGGTGGACGTGACTCTGTTCAGACTGGACCAATATGGGTATCAGGATGTCTTTGAGGTGCAGGCGGAACTAGAGGAGAGTGGGACAGGTAAGGGGAGGAGACTGGGTCAGTGACGTGGCAAAGGGAGATGCTGACAATGTTGGAGCCTATTCATGGTGTGCAAATGGATGTCATCTTCCCTTGTCTGTCTTTCCACCAGGGGTTGTCACGAAGGGCAGTGGCAGTGCCGTGTTCACCAGCGTTATCAGAGATGTCACGTTTGAGGGTGTCCCCTCATACTTCAAACCTGGCATCCTTTTCCAGGGCAAGGTGACCGCTCGACCGTCAGCAGTAGTAGAACTATGCGGCACACTATCAATTTCACATTTTGAAATGGTCACTGCTCCAAGCTATGTATATTGTTAGATATGCGGTATTGGTTTCTAATGAAGAACTTGAAGCCGACAGCTTTGGTGTTGTGCTGCAGTCATGTGTCCTGTGATTTCCAGATCAAGGTGGTGGGCCCAGACCTCTCCCCCGCTGCTAACGAGTTGGTCTACCTGATCCTGAATGCAGATGGGCAGTCTGAGAACTGGACCCTTACCACAGACAGCAGTGGCATGGTCCCTTTCTCTCTGGTCACCACCACCACCTGGAAGAATGGTGTATCTCTGGAGGTCTGCCTTCCATCCTCCATTAAAAGGGTGACCTTGTTTAGCATGTGAGGGCTAAGTTCCACCCCTGGTTTTCTTGTGTTGTCTTCAGGCTCGCTCCAAGTTGGAAGCGTTTTCGTTTTCTGGACCGCAACGCATGCCAGGATGCACCTCGGCCTACCGCTACATCACAGCCTTCTACTCCAAGAGCAGGAGCTCTGTATCTCTCCAGTATACCAGCCAGAGCTTATCCTGTGACACTGACGCCGTCTTACTCGCCTCCTACACTGTCAAGGGGCAGGAACTCGATAAGGGCCAGAAGACTCTGGACTTCTTTTTTATGGTGAGATGCTAGATGTGAATGTAGTCTTGACATGGCTCCAACAAGGGAATGGTCTCAAACTGAAATTTAAGATGGGGTAACATGCTTTATGTAAGCAAGCAGAGCTACACTAGGTTACACTAGTCTGACCTGGATGGGGAGTGGTTGTTTGCACAGATTTCATTGGCAAAGCATAAACTTGGTCTGGTATTGTGTGTCCTGTAGGTGATGTCCAGAGGCAGTGTGGTGAGAAGTGGGCATCTCCCCGTGTCTGTTGTGAAGTCAGGTACAGTCAAGGAGTGTTGTCTTGTCACATCTACTGTAACTTTTCCTGTAGGTTGATCATACTTTCAACTGTCGCTAGAAAACCGAGGGACTTTGCGTGTGCCACTTGAGCATGTTGATGAGCTTGCCCCAGTGGCCCAAGTGGTTGTGTACGCAATCATGCCCAATGGAGTGATTGTGGCCGACAGCATGGACTTCCCTGTCGAGCTCTGCCTCAAGAACAAGGTATGCTTGTCTCCACCGCCTGTGTAGAACCCATCATGACTGTATGGTCCCCACTAGGGTTCAGTTTGACCAGTAAACTTTAGTTGTCAGATTGTACAGGATTCCACATGGATGTCTGATCAGACCCCAGACAGTAAATACTACTCTTGAAGCCCTTTGAACAGGAATGTGTAGGGAGGGGGGGGGGTACGCAGATGTGGTCAGCACAGCCAGAATTGTACATTAAGAGGGCTTCCTAATCTCAATCCTAACACTTTCCATACATGTATATTTGATCCCTTTGTTCATATGCCATGTGTTCCTGTGAATTGTTTATTCTGTGTGCAGGTGTCTCTGCAGTTCTCCTCGCTCCAGGCACTACCTGGAGGGACTGTGTCCCTGATGCTGAAGGCTCAGCCAGGCTCCCTCTGTTCCGTCAGGTCCATCGACCAGTCAGTCCTGCTGCTACAGCCTGGAGAGGAGCTCAGCAGCCAATCGGTACCCTGCCGCTCTTATCTGACCACATGCTCTGGAACCATCTTGACAAGTGCCTGCTCACTGCTCATATACTGCTTGCGTTTGATCGTTGCAGTGACCCTTTGTTTCTGTGTTGCAGTGACCCTTTGTTTCTGTGTATGCAGGTGTATAACCTACTACCGGTCTACAAGTTGTCAGACTACGATTACAATATCGAAGATCCTGAATCCAACCCATGCACACCTGTGGGACCATTGAACCCGCTTCCCATGCCAGTGGACAGACCATCTATGCCATTAGGCCGCCACTGGATTTTTAACAACAGGATCGATGTTTACAAAGTCTTCAGAGTAAGTGCCATCAAGGGATGGTATTTGTTTTCAAGCAAACATTTGATACCATGTTGCAATGACAGTACTATAATAGGTTAAAGTGGCTAATTTTTTTACAATTATCTTTTTTCAGGATATAGGTATGAAGATCATGACCAATTCGGATGTGCGGATGCCTTTTGACTGTACATCCTACCCTTACCCTGGTATGTTCATGCAGAATAATAATTTCAACCCTGCACATCACATTTAGGGATTCAGGTTTCATAAGTTAACCGTAAGCATTCTATGAACGGTGGGATTTTTCCCAGACATGTTGGGACTGACCATGAGCCCCAAACATTCTCTCCCAGTGTTAAATGCCCCCATCAGTGGTTCATCTGATGTCATCCGACAAGACACACTGCGAACATACTTCCCAGAGACCTGGATCTGGGACCTGGTGCCTGTTGGGTAAACCACCTGTCGATATGAGCATTCCATAGACGTGTTGTAGTTTTGGCATAAAGAACAGCGTCAATTACAATGCTTGGACCAACCTTGAATTGTGACATGTTGAACGTGTCAACTACTCTTGAGGTGCTGTTAGATTCTTCAGACTAACCCAGCATGTTCTCTCCCTCCAGAGACTCTGGCGCCATGACAGTTGAGAAGACCGTCCCTGACACCATTACCACATGGGCTTCTGGAGCTTTCTGCACGTCCCCTGGGGGTCTGGGTCTGGCGCCCAGTACGACCCTCACAGCCTTCCAGCCTTTCTTCGTCAGCCTCACCCTACCGTTTTCAGTCATCCGCGGCGAGGTGTTTGCCCTCCGGGCCACCGTCTTCAACTACCTCTCCACGTGCATCATGGTAAATGAGGAGCTCCTTGTCTTGCGGCAGCTTGAAGGAGGCAGGGCTCGATTATACTGGTGCCACAAACGACTGGTTCCATGTATTGAGGATGACGTGTCCTGTCTTTGCTCCTCAGGTGAAGGTGACCGTGTCACAATCAGACCAGTTCAGCATCGCATCCTGTGTTGGCTGCCAGTACCAGCTGTGTCTGTGTGCCAATGAGAGCAGAACTTTCCAGTGGCTCATCACCCCCACCGCTCTAGGTGAGGAGGGGGGGGGGGAATATGAGCTTTGTAGGCACTCAATCATGCAAGACTTGACCCTTGATGGTGTTTCTGACTGTAGGGGAGGTGAGTGTGAAGGTGAGTGCAGAGGCCATAAATACCATTGTTCGCTGTGGCAAAGGCCTGCCCACTGTTCCCAAGATGGGCCGCATTGACACGGTGGTCCAGACATTCTTGGTGGAGGTGAGTTGGTGCGTTAATGTTGTGGGTTCAAGCTCATATGACCTCGGATGTTAAGATTAATGTCTACCTGTAGGCTGAGGGGATCCTTGAGACTGTCAGCTACAACGCTCTCCTCTGCCCTGCAGGTGAGCCTGCTACTAACACTGGTCTAATATCAACACGGGTGGCTTGCACATGTTGACGCTTCTAATGGGTAATGCTCTTGTCCACTTGCTGTCTCCAGCGGGTCCAGTAGAGGAGACGATCTCTCTGCGGCTGCCGACTGAGTTTGTGATTGGATCAGCCAAGGCCTCGCTCTCTGTCCTGGGTAAGAACCTCAGTACTGTACCCTTCAGCACTGCTGCCACTTGGCAGTATCGGTCGCAATTTAATTGGCTCCAATAAAGACCACCTGGCGCCTCCTCCCAGGTGACCTGATGGGCAGAGCCTTGAGGAATGTGGGCAGCCTGCTGGCCATGCCCTCTGGTTGTGGAGAGCAGAACATGCTTCAGTTTGCCCCCAACGTCTACATCCTGGAGTACCTGCAGAGCACCTATCAACTGACCACTGAGATCGGGGACAAGGCTGTCGTCTTCCTGAAGGGTGGTCAGTCAGAGGCACAAGCCGGTGGGAAGGCTTGAATGACTTGCTTTCAGTGGTGACGTGTTTTCACCTGTTGGGTTTGAATTCTCTTTATTCAGGTTATCAGAATGAGCTCAACTACAGACATACTGATGGATCGTACAGCGCCTTTGGCCAGAGTGATGAGTCTGGCAACACCTGGTGGGTCTGCTCGGTCAATATATGCTGTCTGAGCAAAATGAATCCCATTTCCCAACTGGCTGTACCACATGTTTGGCTGGCTGCCCCCATCTGAGTTTCGTTTGTGGCCACAGGTTGACCACCTTCGTAATGAAGTCTTTTGGAGGGGCGCACCGTTTCATTTTTATTGACCCTGTCCACATCACCATGGCGAAGTCCTGGTTGGCCGGTCTGCAGCAGCCTAATGGCTGCATCACCTCTGTGGGGAAGCTCTTCCACAATGACATGCAGGTAAAGGCAGAAGGAGCAGGTTGACTATTCACTACCTAGCCCTGATTTGTACAGTTAATGTCATGACCTGACAAACATTGTCACCAAAAGCTTTAATCCTTCGACCAGATGAGGGTCATCTAGGACTCCTTTCCACCCTGAAGGTGGACACTGCATGCAATCAAACATTTAACCCCACATAGCTGGCCACATTGATTTTTCAGGGGGTGCATTTTCTGTTGGGATAAATGTTTACATTTTCTAATTAAATCGATTTTTAGGTAGTCAGTTGTATGTTCTATCATGGTTTGTTCTCTACTGATTGATAAAAAATAAAATAAAAATTAAGATCTACTTTTGGCATGTTTTTTGGAAGCATAAATACATTTACTACCCTTTGCACCCCCAGTTTTAAAACCTAGAATCGCCTATGCCTGGCCATGTTTTGCCAGACCTGAGAACCAGTGGCTGCACTGAAACAAAGCAGTTCTGTCGTAGCCCTGTTGGCTAACTGTTTCCGTTTGTCTTGTGACTTTCAGGGAGGCGTGAGTGACGACGTGTCCCTGACTGCCTACGTCACTGCAGCTCTGCTGGAGCTGGGCCATGACCCCACTGTAGGTGGAAACGACTGTCCAGTATTGCTGTAGCCTGCCTGTAATCACACCCCTTAGCCTGACTGCCTGTGTGTCCCCAGGACCCCATGGTGGTGACCTGTCTGGGCTGCTTATGGACTGCGATGGCCAACCCAGTGGCTAACCTCTACACTGTAGCCCTGCTCTCCTACACCTTCACCCTGGCAGGAGACCAGGACACACGGAGCATGCTGATCACCCACCTGGACCAGGATGCCCAGATCACAGGTACCTGGCTAGACTGGTCTGGCTGGTTGGTGCCCATGGGTTAGGACCATGGAACAACTAGTGACGATTCAGAGGGGCCCTGATAAGCAAAGGTTGGGTCGTGTGAACTGTTCTGATGCTGAGAACGCGCCCTCCACAGATGGTGCTCGTCACTGGGAGGGAACGGCCACTCCTGAGACTGGCCTGAACTCCATTGCCGTGGAGATGACCTCGTATGTGTTGCTCGCGCTTCTCTCCGGACCGGTAATGGAAGGTTTCGGGCTGGACTACGCATCCAGCATCGTCCGCTGGCTGGTCAGGCAACAAGACCTCAATGGAGGCTTCTCTTCTACACAAGTAGGGATGCCTACATTCCACTTAAACTAATTTAAGACAAACTCGTATACTGTAACATTGTCTATTGACCTTTTTCACCAGGACACAGTGGTGGCACTGCAGGCCCTGGCAAAATACGGTGCTGCCACCTACAGTCCAGGAGGTGCTACTACAGTGGTGGTGACCTCTGGTGGCTGGAGGCAGGACTTCAGGGTGGACCAGCAGAACCGCCTGCTGTACCAGGAACAGCCACTAGAGCAGGTTCCTGGAGAGTACCAGATCAGGGCTGAAGGGGAGAGCTGTGTGTTTGTCCAGGTCAGACTGTACCCCCCCCCCCCCCCCTAATTAACATCCCTGACCTTACTGCAGTTGTCTAACCTCCAACCTGTTCCAGATCGCTCTGCATTACAACACCCCCCCTCATCCAGACGTCTCTGCCTTTGCTGTGACAGTTGAGGTGGTCGATAGGTGTGAACCCAAACCCTCCCTCATCTTGGTGGTTAAAGTCAGGTACTGGCCCTCTTAGACCAAGCGAACTGGAGTAACATCCTTAAAGTTAGTTAAAGCAGGACTTACATGTGACTTCTATTGTTTTTTGTAGGTACAGTGGTCACCGGGATGAGACCAACATGGTTATTATTGACGTCAAACTTCTTTCCGGCTTCATCCTAGACAAGACCTCAGTGAACCCTGTTGAGTTCAGACGTTTGTGTTCACTTGAAGTGGTTCGATACCGCTACACTACCATACTACTGTAACTTCATATTGTGTTTCAGATGAAGACTTCAAAGCGTGTTGATGAAAAGGATGGACATGTGATCATCTATGTAGAACAGGTAGGTGACAAACCCTAGGCTGAACTGGAACTACTGGTCCAGTCATCTACAAACACAGCTGTAAAAATGACACTACTTTCAAATGGGTGCATTGCCAGTATTGATTGAATTGCAGTCTAATGCAAGGCTTTGTTTTCCAGCTGAAGCGAATGGAGACCATGTCCTACACGCTCGTCATGGTGGAAGACTTCCCTGTCAAGAACCTCCAACCTGCTGTGGTCAAAGTCTACGACTATTACCAGAAAAGTATGAATGTGCACCACATGCACACAATGGGGGTATAATGTGCTCTTTGCTCAATTTCCATGCATCTTTCCTCAGGTGATGAGGCGGTTAGTGAGTACAGCTCTACCTGTGCAGAGTAAGTTGATCATCTCTGCTTCACAGCAGTTCCTGCCCCCCACTGTGTACATAACTTTGCCTTTTGATTACTTTTTACTGGAGATTGTTATTGAAATGGGACAGGATGTCTCACTGTAGCAACAAGCATTTTGAGGTGTCCATGTGCAACTACTGACCCAGTTATTTCCACAGGCGATATGTAAAATGATGGACATCTGCATTACATTTCCTGTATCTGACCAATAAAAGCTTTTACAAAATCTGCTCTACTGTGTTGTCTTTAGCTACACCCACTTATTTTTTTTGGTTGAAAACTTGTTTCAATATAATTTGTCTCGTTGGTCATTTTTTGCTTCAGTTTGATGCTGCTGGGCTGGCAGCTTAATTCAAAGAACTCTCACTTTACAAAGGAATTGAAGAGGGACTCGATGGGTGAAACCGTGACATCTTTCTGCCACTCGTGTGAGGGTGTGCTGATTACTATTTCGTTTGGGCTCATGGTCACTCACTGAAGTTTCAAGCTACAGATCGCAGTGGGCAGACAACTTGTGGACGGTAGAGTACATGAGGGCTTTCCGTTACTACACTTGCAGAGGGCATGGATTACATAAAGCCAGTGGGTCCATTGTTAAATTAAAATTGACATGAATCTACACCCGATGAGCATTTCTATACTGCGCATTTTCCTCAACAGCATGAACTTGGAATCATAAGAGCAGATGGCCATCACTGAGTATCGCTTTGACATTTACGTTTAGTCATTTAGCAGATGCTCTTCTCCAGAGCGACTTACAGCAAGTACAGGAACATTCCCCTAGCGGCAAGTAGGGTAAAGTGCCTTGCCCAAGGACACGTCATTTTGCATGGCCGGGAATCGAACCAGCAACCTTAACATTAATCGCCCTATTTCCTAACCGCCCCTCCCATACGGGATTGTACATTGAGCATTTATCATTACGCACAAAGTTGACACTTCTAAAAGCGTAAACTACATATTTTTGTTAATTCCAAGGGAGCCGATAACACTTCAGGGGTCGGCTTGTGACAGAGGTCGTTGACGGTGCTCTGCAAGGAATTTAAGTCACCAGTATTCAATCACCAAAATTAACACATTGTAGTTGCAAAATTTAGCCAGGCAGGACCTTACTCGGCCGTACTCTTCTCCGTCTGCCACTCATTTCTGGCAGACTCGCTTTACAGGCGGGCTTGAGCCAAAGGTAGTTGTTATTGGCCGGCATTTTTAAAAGACACGCGCCTTAAGTCTACGTAACCAGGGTAACAATGACGTTGAGTGATGGTGACAGACAGCTTGCCTGGTATTCTGATACGACTGTCTCGTGAAACTATTGGTTTTATTATTTCTCATATAATTCCAAGCATGTGGACGTAATGTAAGCAGAGTAGGGTGAGCACGAAAATACGGGACATATTGCGTCCTGTATTGACTCAGCAAGGGACGGTGAATTTTATTGATCAATACAGGACGGGTGGCAACCCTAAGCATTAATGTATATTTTTAGGAACATCTGAACTTGACTTTAGAGCTGGGAGAGCTATAAAACACAGTGTACTGGCAATTGACGCTATTTGCTCTGCCTAGTTCAGCAAATGGTCGACCCCTGGTCACAGTTTTCGAGAGTCAAAAGAAGTTTTCGAGAGGTCACCGATTTCGGTACGACACCTGGGTGGTGCGAGGAGCTAGAGCCTGCTGCGCCCTCAGCCAGCCACATGGCTGTGCGAGTCTGCTTGACTTTGGTTTTCTTTCGTCGTGTTTCCGCTTGATTCACCACCATTTCCGCCCTGGCCCGCGGGAGTGTAAACATGGCCGACTGCTACATCAACTAGTATTGTAATGTGTTGTGCTCGTTTACACTCATCGATGCACACAGTTTTCACATTTGTGATTTGAATTCAAATTCATATATCACCTCTTAGGAAGAGGTACGATCACGCCGTTTTCTCGTGGGCTGAAGGTCAGTTATGTTTATTTTCCAAGCGTTCAATAAGCTATGTAGCTAGTTTAGACTCTAGGCAGCTAGCGCCGTTACAGTAACGTCGTCGTTAGCTAGCTTAACCTGCTGCTGCTTCGTCTACTATTGTATTAGCGCTATTGATCTGAACTCCACAATTCGACAATACCCTTTAACTAACTTATCTTCTGAATAAGGTATGCATATAAATGTGCGAATCTGGATCCCAGTTGCTTGCTACCACCTGTCTTATTGACAGTCTCACTGACAAACAAGTGCATGTAGCCTACAGTCATCGGTTGGTAGCTACCTTAACACTGCACTAGCTAACACCACTAGTTAGCTAGAGCTAGTTAGCTCAGCTGTGTAGTGTAGACTGACCGTTGATACTAATCATGGAGATACTTGTATTTAAGTATAATACAATATTCACCGGGATTTAGATATTGATAATGATTGAGTATATTGACGACTCGCATATGTCTTAGTCATTGGTAGTGATAAGTTCGATGAGTACAGTGTTTTCACGTGTCTTTTGTGCCAGGTGAAGAAGTATCGTCACCATGGGGCGACGTTCGACCTCCTCCACCAAGAGTGGAAAGTTCATGAACCCCACGGACCAAGCCAGTAAGTAACTTATGCACACCATAACACGCAAAAAAAAGAAAATACACCACACCATGGACCCTGTATTAAAACGTCTAGGGATGGCCTTCCATGTTTATGTCACCAGACAGATGCAATCATAGTCCCTGTGATGAAAGCAACATCATGCTATTAGTGATTTTTCTTTGACTTGACTGGTTCTTTTTGAGTTCATATGTTGTGGTGCTCCTCTGATCACGGTGTCTGTCCTCACTCCCCTATAGGGAAGGAGGCCAGGAAGAGGGAGCTGAAAAAGGTATGGTGCTGACTGACTCATGTCTGTGCCAGTATTCACAATAGTTCAACCTATTTGAACGTGCATGATGGTCTTGAAACCCCACAGTAGAGATGTCTGGTCACTATTCCATTGTAACCGTGGCTTCTGTCTGGTTCCCAGAACAAGAAGCAGAGGATGATGGTAAGGGCTGCCGTTCTGAAGATGAAGGACCCCAGACAGATCATCAAGGACATGGAGAAGCTGGATGAAATGGGTGAGGAGTGAGCATGTCTCTTTCCCCCTCCCTCTTTCTCTCTCTTCCCCTCCCTCTCCCTCTCCCTCTCCCTCTCTCTCTCTCTCTCTCTCTCTCTCTCTCTCTCTCTCTCTCTCTCTCTCTCTCTCTCTCTCTCTCTCTCTCCCCCCTCCACATTTCTCTCTCTCACTCCCACCCACACACTCTTACTCCCCCCCCCCTCTCTCTCTCACTCCGACCCACACACTCTTACTCTCTCCCCCCCCCTCTCTCTCACTCCCACTCACACACTCTTACTCACTCTCTCCCCCCATGCTTGTCCTCCTCCCAGAGTTCAACCCGGTGCAGCAGCAGCCCCTGCTGAACGAGAAGGTCCTGAGGGACAAGAGGAAGAAGCTGCGGGAGACCTTCGAACGCATCGTCCGCCTGTACGAGCGGGAGAACCCCGAGACCTACAAGGAGCTCCGCAAGCTGGAGCTGGACTATGAGACCAAACGCGGCCAGCTGTCGCTCTACTTCGACTCTGTCAAGGTGTGTTTGTGTCGCAGTGCTGCGAGCACACCTTTTCCAGAGACATTCTCCCTCACGTCCTTTCATTCTCAGTATTCCGTCCAGTTTTTTCTCCCGTCGTTCTATTGGCCTGAGGTAGAGGGTGTACTGTGAGCGGTGTCCCCCTCTACATCTCGGTCACCCCCCCCTCTCTCCGTCCCTCTCCTCCCTTGACGTTTCATTGCTTCCCTTTCCACCGTGTGCGTGGCAGAACGCAGAGCTGGTGGAGGTGGACAGTATCCCACTGCCGGAGATGCCCCACGCCCCCTCCAGCATCCTGATCCAGGACATCCCTCTGCCTGGCGCTCAGCCGCCCTCCATCCTGAAGAAGGGTACCCCTTTCAGGTGGGCACCAACCAGCCCCCGCTGCCCTCTTAGAGGCAGGACTGTTGTAAAAAGGGGACAACACAGATTCTTTTTTTCGTTGCACCCTGCTAATACTTACTTCTCCTTGTCCTCCTTCTTCTCCCGGTCTTTCCTTTCTCAATGGCCTCTCCTTTTGGACAACCCCCACTTCTCTCTCTCTCTCTCTCTCCCTTTCTGTCCATCAGTAAGGGCCCCTTCTCGTCGTCCTCGGCCCCCATGTCCGCGGCAGTGGCTGGGGTGCCCCGTCTGCCTCCCGGGAGGAAGCCCCCGGGCCCCCCTCCCGGCCCCCCACCCCCGCAGGTCCTGGCCCTGTACGGCTCCCGCAGGCCCCAGCACTACGCCACGGACACGGGTAACACATGCATGAAGCACACATGCATACAGTACACGCATATACACACACACAAACAGTACTTGCACACATACAAACACACAGTAGATTGTAATAGTGCCATACCAGCCTGCTGACAGTTCTCCCCCTCTCTCTCTCTCCAATCCCCCCCTCTCTGTCTCCCGCTCACTTTCAACAGACATGCCCGGCCCGGACGGCGGTACCGCCATGGACTCCCTGATGGGCGGCGGGGAGAGGGACAGCGGGAGCGAGAGCGACGGAGACGACGGGGAGGACGACGACAGCGAGTCGGACGACGACAGCGACGGCGAGCGGGACGAGGGGACCGACGGCGACAGGAGGATGATGGTGGACCGGAAGGATGAGGACAGGGGGAGAGAGGACGACAGGGGCGATCGGCATGCGGGTGAGAGCCAGGGCTTTGGGAAGGTGGCGTCGTACGACGTCGACTAGACATTGGCGGAGATGGGTGAGGTGGTTTGTGCGTCGTTGACCTGTGCTCCTGGTCTTTGGCAGGTCGCAGCGTGCGGTTTGCGGACATGCCGCCTGCGGCGCCCAGCAGAGAGAGGAAGAAGAAGAGGGTGGTGAAGAAGACCAAGGCCATCACCCCACTGCAGGCCATGATGTTACGGATGGCAGGTACTGGAGCTCTTCTTCTATGGTTTCACTTGAAGGTGTTTTGCATGCGGCAGATTATGTGTACCTCATTTGTCTTCCATTTTCTCACTCACCCCTTCCTTGCGTGTCTTCAGGGCAGTCCATCCCTGAAGAAGAGGGCGAGGAAGAGGAGGTGGAGGAAGAGTACACCGACGAATCGGACAACTCCGACATCGAGGACCGGGGGCCGCCGGGAGACAACCAATCTCATCTTATGCCCAATCAGCGCATGCCACCACCCTCTGGACCAATGGGAGCGCAGCAAGGGCCCCCACACATGCAGGGTCCTCCACTCACAGGCCCTCCGCCCCTGGGGCCTCCCCCGGCTCCTCCAATGAGGCCCCCGGGCCCACCCTCTGGTCCCCCTCCAGGCCCTCCCCCAGGTGATTGAGCTTCTGTCATTTTCGGTAGAACTGGACTGAATTTAGTAGATAGGGGCTTGTATTATACCTGGTTACATGAGTGAATCTAATATGTCTGACAGCACATGCATGGGTGTAGTTCAAATCTAAATGTAGTTCATCCCTCATCAGGTGCCCCCCCTTTCCTGAGGCCCCCCGGTATGCCT
Organism: Osmerus eperlanus; assembly: GCF_963692335.1. Taxonomy (NCBI): domain Eukaryota; kingdom Metazoa; phylum Chordata; class Actinopteri; order Osmeriformes; family Osmeridae; genus Osmerus; species Osmerus eperlanus. The sequence continues at coordinate 21,425,051 of NC_085019.1, forward strand.
GGAGGTCTGAGAGGGCCCATGCCACGCCTCCTGCCTCCCGGACCCCCACCAGGCCGGCCCCCCGGCCCTCCCCCAGGCCCCCCTCCTGGTCTCCCTCCGGGCCCCCCACCCAGGGGCCCCCCACCCAGACTACCACCTCCAGCACCTCCAGGTTTGTGTGTGTGTGTGTGGACACGCGTTTTACTGTTCGTATTTTCACCCCTGGACATCCTATGCGGAATACTTGCAGATGTGTATGCTATGCTAACACAGACCTAGCAGCAGCCTTGCAGATGTGTATGTTATGCTAACACAGACCTAGCAGCAGCCTTGCAGATGTGTATTCTAACACAGACCTAGCAGCAGCCTTGCAGATGTGTATGCTATGCTAACACAGACCTAGCAGCAGCCTTGCAGATGTGTATGCTATGCTAACACAGACCTAGCAGCAGCCTTGCAGATGTGTATGCTATGCTAACACAGACCTAGCAGCAGCCTTGCAGATGTGTATGCTATGCTAACACAGACCTAGCAGCAGCCGGACACCCCCCCGGAGCAAACAGTATTAACATAGTTTCAGACATCCACGCATCACACATCATGACATGCAGCTTATGTGAAACCCCTGCTGTCGATAAACATGGGTCTTCTTGGCATCAAAATACAGACAGAGCAAAGCAAGATGTGTGATTTTCCATTCCAGGTATTTTTTTTAACGTTTCAACGCACCCACCCAAGACGTTTTGATATTTGAGTTAGACCTGACCTACTGTCTCTCTCTCCGTTTGCTCTGTCACTCTTTTCTTGTGGCTCATTGTTTTTCTAACTCTGATTTCCTCTCCTTGCTGTAGGTATGCCCCCTCCTCCTCCACGGTCCGGCCCCCTCCGGCCCATGGCCCCGCCCCTCTCCCTCTTCCCCCCGCCGCTTAACGCCAACGTCCTCAGTGCCCCTCCAAGCATAGTCCAGCGACAGAAAGGCTCTGCCTCCAACCCAGAGGGCTCCCAGACCTCCATGCTGCCCCCGCCACCCATGTCCATGCGCCCCGGGGGGGTCATGCAGATGCCCCCTCCCCCAGGAACCACAGGGCCTCCTGGGGGGGGCAACCCTGGTGGGCCAAACCCACCGGGACACCACCACCAGCCCACCATCGAGAAGCGGGCCAACATCACCTCGGTCTCGGCCGGAGGTGTGGGCCTGGCTCCGGGTACGGGGCCCGGCAGCGCCACCATCTCCGCCAAGCCGCAGATCATAAACCCCAAGACGGAGGTCACCCGCTTCGTGCCCACGGCGCTGCGCGTGCGTAGGGATAAGGGTGGCATGGCGCACGGGGCGGCCCAGGGGCCGATGGAGAAGGGAGGGAGGAGGGGAGAGGATAGCCATGCTGGCGGAGGAGGGCAGGGCCAGAAACAGCAAGCCATGGCTGCTCCTCTGGGCCTGGTGCATCATGGCCAGATGGGGGCTGTGGTTCAGTCCAATATGAAGACCAAGGACCAGGTGTACGAGGCCTTCATGAGGGAGATGGAGGGCCTGCTCTGACACTGAGGAGGAAAAGGGGGTGAGAGGAGGTGGGGGTGAAACTTCCAGTGTCTCGTCAGTAATACATCTGATTGCTAGTGATTTTAATCGGGCAGGTACTGAATGATACTCTGAAGCTGAAAGAAAAGCAGGAGGAGTCCAGAACAGTTTTGTTTAATTATTTGCAGCAGATGTGAAATTGTCAACCAAATGTACATGATTTGGCCCTATCTTTGTGAAAAAGCATGTTTTTTTATATGACTGTCTATAGGTTTATTTTATTGTGACCTGAGGAACCATGGTAATTGAAGTGGAAACTTTGGTCCGGTGTTTGTAGTACAACTAAATAAATACTTAAACTCCATGATAACACTCCTCCTGTCTTATTTGTTTTGGTGTTGGCATGAGTATCAGTGAAATAGAGGATGGATGGATCAGTCAGCAACAACAAATCAAGAATCTGACTTTAGTAGGCAGCAAATAAACAATACAAGGACATAAGTGCTGTGCTGAAACTAGCCATTTCTATTTGCAATGTAGACTATTTAATAATAAAATCATGTTATGAAAGACAGTATCTTGTTAGATATTTCATCAGAAGTTCATCACACCACAGAATGTGTTGTTAACTACCCATCCAAATGAAGAAAAAAAACACTGACAAGTATGTTAGATTAGGCTTTGAAATCGTGAAAAAATCAGCAGTCTTCTCTGCTTGATACTCCGCCCCCTCGAATTTATTGAATTTAGCAACAGCAGCAACAACTGGCTAAATCAATTGCAGATATCAGAACTGACCGCTTAATTAGTTTGTCTTTGCATCGTACCAGGTGAGTCACAGAATGCAGGTTATATAAACCGTCTGTGATCTGGTGGCTGTGACGTAGATAGGTTGGGTTTTGCCCCGCCTATACAAAACCTGAGCTGAAAACTGGTGAGAAACTGTTCAACGGTCTAACTCCACATTTCAGTGCCAACGTTTTCGCGCTTTGCACATGCTTTCAGCAACTCATTTCACACGTATATAATGTACTGAGAAGCAAATCATGGAATTTGCTTTACTGCATCTTTAAGATTTAAATGTCCATGTTGGCATGTATGTTGGTGGGATTGTAGAGGGTTTTAAAATTTGACAAACCAAAAATATTCCACTAGGTTTAAAGAGGGGTAAACTGAACAGTGTATTAAATATTGTGCACACATGATGGAATTGCAGTTTTGTGACTATGGGTTAAATCAGAGCAAGAATGGTCAAAGTTAATGAAATTAAATTGATATTTAATAACATTGCAGGATGTTGCAAGGAATTGAATCAATTCCAAATTAAACATGTTACAAAGTGAAGGCTTTAAATCGTACCCCATGACACCCAGCCTTACAGGATCCTGCATGTCTGCACAACGCGGTTTGAGCCAAGAACTGACAACACATGACCCTGACTAAAATAACTAAAGAGGAAATCAATGAATATATCGAAATAACTACAAAAACTGTAGGAAACTTTATTAACAGATTCGCTAATGACTTCTGGCGGAAGGCAGACTCAAAAGAACTAATCGTTTTTGGAGGGAGGATTCAGTTCATTTCGTTCAAACATTCGTTGAAAAAGAACGAATCGTTCGCAAACCACCCATCAGCATCAGGTCATGTCCTCCAGCTGCTTCTTCAGTTTTAGGATTTCTTCCTCAATTTCACCCGGCGTACTCAAAGACGAGTCATCTGCAGCAGTCTTAGGGACTTTACAGTAGTCGTGGTCAGAGAGCACTTCCATTCCACCCTCGTCCTTCACCTCCTTGTCCATCTGATTTGTGCAGTTCTGGAGCACTGGTCTTTCTTTTCTTTCCGAAACACCCGCACGTTGACGGACTTGATAGCCATTCCACTCGAACAACACAGGCAATGCTCCCTTTCTGAGACGACGACGAAGTCCCTTCGGAGATTCGGACTTGTCTTCCGGTAGAAAATGCTTGCTACACACCCTGGACCGATTGGTGACGGTGAAGTTATCTCTTCGAATGTTTACCTCCCACTGTGCCCTAAGCTCAACATCAGCTGGAAAGCAGTGAAAGCTCACGGTGAAGTACTTAGCCGATGTAGAGCAAAAAGGAACAGCGCAAATCTCCGCAGATCTGACCGCCCTCTTCAATAATTTAAAGGTGCCTTTTTTCATTATAAACTTGTAGCCAGTTAGGCTAGCTCTCTACAGTAGCTGGCTGGCTAACCTCGCTAAAAGACACCGAGGAGGTAATCAAAAACACTATATACAAAAACGAACGGTAAATAATATTAACTACATGTACTAGTTGTGAAAATCAAATGAGCTATTTTAAGGATCAAAGCACTGTACGGTGCGCACCAAGGCAAGACAACTTGAGAGCAATTGTAGCGCTGCATGTGCCTGGAAGTAAACAGACGGGCGTTTCATAAAACGGATAAACGTCACACTACATTGCGGAAGTATAGATTTATTTTTTACTTTTTAATTTAGTATTCAATAGCAAAAAAAGTACAGAACATTGTCATGGCAAAATAAGTATTACAAAAAATATACGTACTTTAAAAAAGCAAAGTAGCAGCAAATAACTTATATTGACTCTTTGGTAGCAGTAGCAAGTAAAGAAGTTGTGGCGGAGACGTGACGTCAAACATGGACGTCTATTCCGAGTGCAGACTAGACAACAAGTTTGGACCAACCAGCATGACTGAAGAGGCAGAAAGAAATGACTGGAAGGTTCGAGTAATAATAATTATAACGATCATATCAATGTCGCGTGGATAAGGGCAACATGTAGGAAGGAATTAAATCAATGTTGCTAAATCTGTGCTTCTATTTCTTATGTTCTATGTCTCTGTTGAATAAAAAGACAATCAATACTTAAGATATACCAAAATGTGAAATGACAAAGCTGAACATATATTCCAGATATAATCAATGCTTCAGATAAAATAAGTAATGATAATGTTGAACATGTATTCCAAATGTATGATTATGCACCAATATGTGACTGTGTGAAAGTGAGGAAAAGGGCCATGCTCAGGAGAATGTGTCGTTTTGGGAGAAGAAGAATGCAATGAGTCAGGAGACTGACAAGGGGGGTGCACAGGGTGATGTGATTTGCTGCAGAGAATGTGGAGGTCCGGGCCGGTGAGAGCTACTGTACGGGGGGGGGGGGGAGCGAGATGACCACACCATGACCGCACTAGCGGTTACTGGGCCTCACAACTCTTGAGAATTAACACCAGGTGATAAGGAGATACATTTGGCCACATGACTCTGTGGGTCTAGAGAAATGACTAAATGTAATGTAGAGGAGGAGACAGAACCGGTTTCCGGCAGTGGAGGATGTATTCTTTTGCCCCTTGGACATCACCTGACCTCTGGGTCTGCCCCCTGAGACATCACCAGACCCTTGGACTACCCACCTTAACTGCCCAAACACTCCTTCAAAATCTAATAGGAAGAGGACATCCTTGCCCCATCATCTGGTGGCCAATCACCTGACAAACACCTCCCTTCCAGGAGGGGTACAAGGCCTGTGAGCCCTGCACAGCTCAGGCAGAATTGGACTGGGCAGAACTCTCCCTAAAGACTTCTGTCAAGACTGTTCTCACTCCAGGCCTTTGTCTTCTCTGCTGTACGAAGTGAGACTGGTAACATTGACTGGTATCACCGATCTAGATTGAGACACCATGGTGTATTGTATTCATTGTTTGATTTGCATCATTTCTTATTAAACTATAAGGAACTTGGTCTGGCAAGCTCTTCTTTTCAGCTCACGTTTCTACAAGCTCTTTTCCTGTCTGGCCCCCCAGTGGAAATATTTTTTACTGTGGCTTGCTTTTCTACAGGTACACTTGCACTTATAGCGATTCATGTTGTTTAATTGTAACTTGTTTAACTACATGCTCTTATGGTTCTTCCCTTTGGCACTTATTTTGGTTGTTCACAATATGTGCTTCATGTTTTGGCTACCCGCAATGTTTTTGGGGCTATCTTGTTGTTATTATCAGTGACCTATGCACTTTGTAAAGCTCTGTCTTGGAAGTAGCTTTGGATAAAAGCGTCTGCTAAATGAATAAATGTAAATGAGGAGAAGCCCTCAGGAGATCAAGCATCTAGACAACAGTGCTTCACAATTCCTTATATACACAACTGTAGAACAACCCATCCGATCATCTTGACCTTTATCAGCATATGACCAATGCAACAGTTAGTTACACAATGAGGAGTGAGGCCCATCAAGTAGAGACTCGACTCGAGAAACTCCATATTTTTGCATATGAGAGGTGGGGGGGCAGGGTGACACCCAGCCTGACAGGATCATGCATGCACAATGTGCACACTACGGTTCAAGGATTGATCCGTTCTAATTTCGTTCAATTTAAAGATTCGTTCAAAAATAACAAATCGTACCCATCCAAATTCAAATGAAAAAAAACTGACAAGTATGTTAAATTAGGCTTTGAAATTGTGAAAATCAGCAGTCTTCTCTGCTTGATACTGGGGGGGCGTGTCACCTGAAGGAGCTCTGCCCTCACTGAACAGCTCCGCCCTCTCAAATTCATTGAATTTAGCAACAACTAGCTAAATCAATTGCAGATATCAGAACAGACATAGCTGCAGTCTCTGAGTTATGTATTAATTATATGTTAATTTATGAGTTAATTACTTTTTCTTTGCATCGTACCAGCTGAGTGACAGAATGCAGATTATATAAACCGTCTGTGATCTGATGTATATAGGTGGCTGTGACGTAGATAGGTTGGGTTTTGCCCCGCCTATACAAAACCTGAGCTGAAAACGGGTGAGAAACTGTTCAACGGTCTAACTCCACATTTCAGTGCCAAAGTATTTGCGCATTGCACATGCTTTCAGCAAATTTCACACGTATATAATGTAAAGCAAATCATGGAATTTGCTTTACAGCATCTTTAAGATTTTAAATTTCCATGTTGGCACCTATGTTGGTGGAATTGTAGAGGGTTTTAACATTTGACAAACCAAAACTATTCCCCTAGGTTTATAGAGGGGTAAACTGAACAGTGTATTATATATTAAATATGCTGGAATTGCAGTTTTGTGACTATGGGTTAAATCAGAGCAAGAATGGTCAAAGTAAATGAAATGAAATTGATATTTAATAACATTGCAAAGGAATTGAATCAATTCCAAATTAAACATGTTACAAAGTGAAGGCTTTAAATCGACACCCAGCCTTACAGGATCCTGCATGTACAAGGTCTGCACAATACGGTTTGAGCCAAGAACTGACAACACATGATCCTGACTAAAATATCTTAAGAGGAAATCAATTAATATATCGAAGGAACTAAAAGAACTACAAAAACTGTAGGAAACTTTCTCAACAACAGATTCGCTAACGACTTCTGGCGGAAGGCAGACTCAAAGAACTAATCGTTTTTGGAGGGAGGATTCAGTTCATTTCGTTCAAACATTCGTTGAAAAAGAACGAATCGTTCGCAAACCACCCATCAGCATCAGGTCATGTCCTCCAGCTGCTTCTTCAGTTTTAGGATTTCTTCCTCAATTTCACCCCGCGTAGACACCGCTAAAATACACCGAGGTGATTATCAAAATGATCAAATACACTACATACAAAAACGAACCGTAAATACTATTAACGATATGTACAAAGCTAGCTGTGAAAAGCTAATGAGCTATTTTAAGGATAAAAAGCACTGTACGGTAGGTACCAAGGCAAAGACAACTGTAGAGTAGAGTAACCGCAGCACTGCCTGGAAGTAAACAGACGGGCGGATGATAAAAGGATGTACGTCCCACCACTACATTGCGTGAGTAGAGAAATTATTTGATTTTTATTCAACAGAAGAAATAGTACAGAAAATTGTCAGAGTGCAAAATAAGTAAGACAAAAAAACAAAACAAACAAATAAAAAAAAATCAAAGTAGCAGTAGCAACCACATATATATGTCTATGGTAGCAACCAGAGCCATAGAAAAAGAGAGTTGCGACACTTCCATAGACTCCCATTGTTATCGAGGAATGCGGAAGTAAAGCGTGTCACATGCGACCTGTAGTTCCAAACATTGCATTTTCCACCGTTCAACCCCATTCATTTTCAGTGTCTCCGAAGCAAGTTAGCTGGTAAATTGATGAAAATCCTTCATTTTTTCATATTTTTACCACCACATATCAATTGTTATTAGTAGTATTTCATATAGCTAGCTTTAGATAAAGTTTATCGTAAGATTATAGCTTGTTTGATTCGAAACGCAGTTAGAACTAGACTGTAGGGGGGTGTTCCATCAACGTCGATTAAGGAAAAGCTAGACTTATCTCGCCAAGTCTCACTTACTTTAGCGAGAGTTCCGTTCCATTAAGGTGGCTTATTTGAGTTCTAGCTACGTAACCAAGGTAACTTATACTTCGGAACTAGCCTGATCCGCGTCAGGCTAAAAGTCAAGCTAAACTAAAATGTGTTGCAAATAATTTCAAACAGGCGGAAACAGAATCTCAAAAGACAGTTCCGTCGAGTAAATTCCTGCGCGCAAACCACTTTAGTCCGTGTTCGGAAACGTAAATTCAGACTTTTTGAAGTGCAGACATTAATGATTTAGCTACATGTTTACTTAATCTCCAAAAAATATATTAATTTAAATAAACAAGTTAAGAAATAATGTCACTTTTGTTTTCAAAAGCCATTGGTTAATTGACATAAAATAAGGATTTCGAAACTAAGCAGAGCGTCTAGAGAAGTTACAATCAATTATGGCGTATCCGTTCTTTGACAACCCTGTGGTGGATGAAGGTGCTCAGATTATACAAAGAGCGTTTATCCCACCAACCCCAAGGGTCTTCAGAGACAGAAGTAATGGTTCCCTGACCAGTATCTGTGGAAGAAGTATAGGTTCAGCAGGCCCAACATAGTTTATCTAGATAAATGTAATTGTCATTCTTTAAAAAAATACATAAATATATATATATATGAAATAACACTTTAGCAACTCTTAAGGATGGCAATGAACACATAAGAGCAGCCTACCATCCTTTGTAAAAAGTAATAGAAAGGAGAGTAGACTATAATAGTAGAAAGGAGGGTAGTAGACTGCAGTCTATGTAGGTAGGCCTAGACTATGTAGTCTGCTGGAATCACACACATGGAAGCAAACCCACTGTAGCCAAGCCTTGACACTGTTCAGTCTGTCTGCATCTGTCTATGTCTTTGCATGTGGGACATTCTTGAACGGGCAACTATGCCAGGAAATATGAAGGGTATACCTTGCTCCAAAGCAGTACCTGAATATTATCATCAGTTTTTCAGGTAATCTTGAAACACAAAGAATCAAGGAGGACTTTTTATTCAATTGTATAAAGTATTTTCATTGTTTAAAGTAGCCTATATGTTGACAAGCCTCTATATTACCTCCCCTCTGGCTTCCCCAATATTATAGGTGCAATATACTGTCCCCATGGGTGTATCCAGGCCCATTGGAAGACTCAGGGGGTGACTGCCTGGTGCCCCCATGGTTGAAAGTGTTTCTAAAATGCCCAGTGGCAAAAATTAGACCAAGTGCCCTACTGTCTGCCATTCACATTGTGAAATATGCTTGAGTGCACAGGATGCCCCATGCAATAAATGACAGTGTGCCCTCTATAAATGTAAAAACATGTCTTTATGAGTTCCTTTATAGTATAGAAAATGTGATGCAGTACCCTATAAGGTGCCCTTACAATGGCCTAAATTGGACTGTTCCCATGCCCTTACTTCCAATGGAAAAAGGTGCTGTTATGAAGTGCCCTTTATGCTGCCCCTACATGACAGTGTCCCAAATGTTGCCCTTTCCAAAGAAGACAATTAGATTCTGTGCCCAACAGTCTCCCCTAATGTTCCCAGTAGGGCATGCTTTCCCAAAGTGAGGCTGTGACAACACTTGGCACAGCCACAGTCTGTCACTGTCCAAGCCCCCTCTGGATCTGTGGAGGCAGACTATGTTAATTGGAAATACTCGTAATATAATAATGATAGTCATGCTGAGCATTTTTAAATGACTGTTCTGCCAAACAAAGTGTGCAGTTTGGGTCACCTTCTGATCTAAAAAGTCAGTGCTGGATCTGTGCAATACTAGTCATTTCAGTGAATCCCCATTATAGTCATGGTTATTTTTCCCTTTTATCTTAAAGCTCAGCATTTAGCCTATCAGTTAATAAATGTGTGTGGCAAAGTTATTTTGAAGTAATTTTTGATTTTGTTCAAGATGTGAAGACAAAAACATTATTAGCCCACATCAAGTGCAATTAACCATGGCCTTCTTCAGTGTTTTGAATTTTATCCTACAATTTTCAATTGCTGCCACGTTCTTTTTTGGGCTATTATTCTCAGTCTCCTGTTGAGAATATCGACCATAGGCTAGCCTGTCAGAACGGTTTCAGACAGCTCATCAAATTACGCTAATTATCAGTAGGCCTAAATGCATATATATATATGTTAAGTAGATTTGGTAAGTCTACAATTTACGCATTTTAACGATCGTAATGGTTTGACAAGTTGTCTCCCTTGCCATGTTAATTGCGGCAACATTGCCCTTTTTGGGGACAAAAAAAACTCAAAAAATCAATTTACGCTGCTGAAACAACACACCTCTGCTGCTTTACGCTATACTTTTTGCGACATAACTCCTCTTTCGACGATCGCCTGATCTGGGCTGCACAGTCTAAGCTTATTGAGGTCTAGCTTGAATTAGCGTTGCCTGTTAGTGGAACGGAACGTTAGTGGAACGGCTTGAGGCTTAAGTCTAAGTTGACGTTTACCCAAGTGAGACTTATTCGTGTTAGCGCGACTTGCGTTAGCGACGTTGATGGAACACCCCCTAGGTCTAGCTAGTATCTAACATAAGCAACACTTTTACTGAAGCTAGCTAGAGAGCATGTGTATCATAACCAGAAGTCAGTTGGCTTATAGTCTGTCAAATTAGTTCTAATTATTGGCGTTCGTTGGTATACAAAGTAAGTCTTCTATATATAGCTCTTATTAGCGTAGTTAGTAGAGCTAGCAACAATGAATTGCAAATTAAGTGGTCAGAAGCAAGTTAGCTGGTAAATTCACGAAAATCCTGATTTTTTTCATATTTTGACCACCACATATCAATTGTTATTAGTAGTATTTTATATAGCCAGCTTAAGTTAAAGTTTATCGTAAGCTTGTTAGATTCTAAATGCAGTTGGAGCTAGACTGTAGGTCTACGTAAGCAACACTTTTACTACATGTATCATAGCCAGAAGATCACCGGATCACTACAAACAAAAGGAGTGGAAGAACACAGGACATATTGTACAATAAAATGTTTTATTGAATGCAGTTGGTTGCCTTGTTTATTCTGTTCTATTTACCAAACTCCTTTCTTGTCTTAAATTGAGCAGTTGCTGGTGATGATGGTTAGATTCAACTTGCATCAAGTACTACAAATATAAGTGTTGTTAATGTGGTAGGCTAAATTGTAAGTGGGCTGATGAATAAAAAAACGTTTAACAAGACCCATTTACTTCAACCGTCTAAGGTTAAACGTTAAGTGGAACAATATAGTCCTCATTAGGCTACTGTTTGGTATGTACAGTATGGTACAGTATGGTAGCTAGCATAGCCATTTCTAGCTCTGCTTCACAATATTGCGTTATGTATAAGTTCATGTAATACATACATGTTAATAAAGTATCAGACATACATGATACAACACACCAGTAACCAATTGACATTATGTGTTAATATACCGAAAATGTCCGTGAATCGAGATGGTGCTGCCGTCTGTCCCGCCGAAAACCATTCAAACAGGTTGACAGCAGTGGGGGTTTTGTTTAACTACAGGGAGCTACCGGAACCACGTGACAAAAGCTCAAACTTTTTTCCTGTGTTTCACTGGCAGTGAGTGTTCACAATGTTGTATTTCACTCCATTCTACACCAAACACGTCAGGGAGGACTGCCCTTTGTAGATACGAGTCTGCTGAAGATATCCAGAATATCGGATTTCTTTAACCGAGCCTGTTTCATTCATCATTTGCCTGAGAAAGCGACTTCCGTTGGCCAGCTTCATTGAAAACCATTCAAACCAGTTGACAGCAGTGTTTTTTTTTGGAACTACAGCGAGCTACATGAACCACGTGATCACGTGTCGGCGAGATCAAAGCGTGTCGCAACTCTTTTTCTATGGCTCTGGTAGCAACTAGCAAGTAAAGTTGTAGCGGAGACGTGACGTCAAACCTAGCTCGTGTGTTGACCTCCGAGCGCATGCGCCCTACGGACTAGACAACACGTTTGGGCTAACCAGCATGGCTGACGAGGCAGAAAGAGATACAGAGATAAATAGAGATGATACACTCGAACCTTCGAGTAGTAATGATAATAACGATCATATTAATGTGGGCGAACATGATGTCCCAGTGAAGACCTTCAAGGATTTAGTAAGTTGGCCGATTCAGAAGTCACACACTAGAAAGAAGGAAAAACACTACCTGCCAAAAAGTGTTGCTAGCTAGCTACTGTAGTTCTTTAAACCTAGTTACCGTATGTATCTTGGGTATGGTTTGGAACCAGGAATTTTGTTTTAATTGTGGATTTAGAGAAACCACCGTCCTTTTGTCATTAAATACTATTTACATTTTAACTAGCAAACGTCTTCCCCGATCTAAGGAACTACATTGTTTACATGCATGGCTACATGGCTACAGAGGCATCGCAGTACAACATCTGCATAGACTGTTTCTTGGGCTCAGTACCATGCGTGTCCGAGCCTGCATTTTGGGTACAACTTGTTATATTCACAGGGTGTGACGGAAGTGCTGTGTGAAGCCTGTGACCAGCTGGGATGGAAGACTCCTACGAAGATCCAGGTGGAGGCCATTCCGGTAGCACTGCAGGGTGAGAACGATAGCTAAAGAAGTAGTTTATAACTGCCATTTAAAGGCGGGTCTGTGGAGTATCGTTGACGATAAAGTTCTACCTCCGTTTTATGTTTTATTTATTTATAAACATGCAGTATTCTCTCACCACCCTGTCTTTTCCTTACATCTCTAATTCATACTTTGGTTTGTTCGCCCCTTGCCACAGGGCGCGATGTGATAGGTCTGGCAGAGACGGGTTCAGGGAAGACGGGAGCTTTCGCCCTGCCCATCCTGCAGTCCCTCCTGTCGTCTGCCCAGCGGCTGCACACACTGGTCCTCACCCCCACCAGAGAGCTGGCTTTCCAGATTGCAGAGCAGTTTGAAGCCCTGGGCTCCAGCATTGGGGTCAAGTGTGGTATGTCAAATATACTCACAAACACACACACATCACTGTGGACCTGGATAAGACCCCCCAACATACACACACATTCATGTTTGAGGTCCAGGACCACTGCATCAATGTAACAGACATGGATCACATTTGTAGAACAGTTAAATACCTTAACCTGCGACCAATAATGGCTTGTACATATAAATGTGCCTTTTATTGTGAATGTATATTTAAGGAAATGCTGTTGACCCTCTGTCATTCTTCTTTTACAGCTGTCATCGTAGGAGGAATCGACATGATGTCTCAGTCCCTGGTATTGGCCAAGAAACCGCACATCGTCATTGGTGAGTAACAGCACCCAATACCAATTGACTTTACAACACAGTGATTGATGGCATCACCGTGAAATCCAAAACATGCATTTGGGAGCTGTTGAGGTTGTAGGAAGTAATGAATGTCAAGGGCACACACTCACTGTTTGCATTTCTAGTATCCGTGACTCATGTAGCTTTCTGGTGCTTAAGTAGCGTTGATTTTGCATTTGCAGCCACACCAGGAAGACTGATTGACCACATGGAGAACACCAAGGGCTTCTCCCTCCGAGCATTGAAGTTTCTGGTTATGGACGAAGCCGACCGCATCCTCAACATGGACTTTGAGACTGAGGTAAGGGTTCGGGGGTCAAAAACCCAGCATAACTCCATTAAACAACGCCACATTCTGACTTTGGGTTTGTAAATACCGTCTTTGAGTTGGCCGTAGCTGTGGAGAAACGGCGGTGTTAGCTGAACAGTCTCTTCCTCTCCCACTCCCAGGTTGATAAGATCCTGAAAGTTATTCCCAGAGACAGACGCACGTACCTTTTCTCCGCTACCATGACCAAAAAGGTATTGCGATCGGATCAGACATGTCACAAACGCAATAAATCACTTTCTGACAAATATGACAACACATAGAAATACTTTTTGTGAGAGCTACACCATATAACCTGTCTCCTTGCCAGTGTGGTATAATCTGATGGTCTGGCAGAATATAACAAGTTTAGTATTCTGGAAACTGACCGGTTCCCGCTCGGTGTTCTCAGGTTCAGAAGCTGGAGCGCGCCGCTCTGAAGGATCCAGTGAAGTGTGCCGTGTCCACCAAGTATTCCACCGTGGAGAAGCTGCAGCAGTATTACGTATTCATCCCCTCCAAGTACAAGGTAAGCATAGCGATGCGGTGGTTTACTGTGTATATTCAGTGAGTGAGTATTCAGCACACATTTAAATGCCTTTTAATAATGTGAGCGGTCTAATGTGTACAAAAGTGTTATATAAAGTACCCCCCAAAAAAAAGAAAGAAAAGGGCTACGAGGCTCCACAAGTCAGTTTACATTTACATTACATTTAGTCATTTAGCAGACGCTCTTATCCAGAGCGACTTACAGTAAGTACAGGGACATTCCCCCCGAGGCAAGTAGGGTAAGGTGCCTTGCCCAAGGACACAACGTCATTTTGCACGGCCAGGAATCGAACTGGCAACCTTCAGATTACTAGCCCGATTCCCTAACCGCTCAGCCACCTGACTCCCATGACCTTCATTTTTCCCAGTTAGTTCTGTTCTGAAAACGTTTCGTTTAGTGAATCTGAGTTTATCTCTGGACAGAGATGAGGTTCCACTCTGTGTACATCAGTTTGAGATCCTGTTCGTTGAACCCTCTGTTCTCCGGCAGGACTGCTATCTGGTGTCCATCCTGAACGAGCTGGCTGGCAACTCCTTCATGATCTTCTGCAGCACGTGCAACAACGCCCAGAGGGTGGCGCTGTTGCTCAGGAACCTGGGGATCACCGCCATCCCTCTGCACGGGCAGATGAGCCAGGTGGGGTTGCCCCCGCATCCGAATGAAACGCGCCCCACACAGGATAAACCTCCAGCGGGGCCGTGCCGATGCGCACCTAAAGGCTGGGGTCAGTTTGGTTCCCATACTTTTGGATTAATTGTTTACTTGCGTCCCTCGCCAATCAGAATAAACGCCTCGGAGCGCTGAACAAGTTCAAGTCCAAGTCGCGCTCGGTGCTGCTGGCGACCGACGTGGCGTCCAGAGGACTGGACATCCCACACGTGGACTGTGTCATCAACTATGACATCCCTACTCATTCCAAGGTAAACCCCTACCCCCTCCTTACCACTAATAATAATGATATAGTAGTAATAGTACATTTTATTTGTGCCTCTATTGCACTCGAAGAGCTACAGTACAATTTTACTTACAGTAATAAAACATAATAAAATGTACAATAACAATATGGTCTTTCAAGCCCCATCCTCTCGCACCTGAAGCCCACTCACTGTTACCATGTTGACTCTTGCCATGTTGACTGTTTGGGTTTCAGGACTACATCCACAGAGTGGGCAGGACAGCCAGAGCTGGACGGTCTGGAAAATCCATCACGTTTGTCACACAGTAAGAGACCGGAACAATCCCTCAAACCTGCTTTCATTCTCCAGCTCCTATTCACCTCACCTTTTGAAGTGTTATTCTCGTTTCCAAAAAAAACAACATCAAAGGTATTGCGACTACTTGTGGTAGACTGACACGTCATTGGCTTCTTCCAGGTATGATGTGGAGTTGTACCAGCGAATCGAGACGCTGATCGGGAAGAAGCTGCCCGCCTTCCCCACACAGGAAGAGGAAGTGATGATGCTGGTGGAGAGAGTCAGCGAGGCCCAGCGATACGCCAGAATAGTGAGTAGCCAAACGTTGTCGTCCTGGTTCAGGAGATGCCCACCTGCTCCAGGCCTCTTCCAAATGAAGCCCCCGTGCTCCTTGAATGTGCTTGGAGTGAGCTGTAAGCGGCCCTAGCTTGAATCTGACTCCATGTTGCCCTCATCTGTCCGTTAAATATAATTTGAATACATGTGTATCACTCTTAAGAAAATGTGTTAACATGTCTTACAATAATATTTTACATGCACAGTTGTTACGGATAAATGGTGAACCTTGTAACTTTTCGTTCCGATTAGGATTCAGTAATACCCTATTTTGTAACATTAGTGCTGACAGACCTTAAACGGAGTCTTACTTGATTTACCTGTGAGTAACCTCACACACTCTACTTCCCTTTCCTGTCACTCCACCTCCCAGGAAATGAAAGAACAGGGGGAGAAAAGGAAAAGACCCAGAGGAGACGGAGAGGGGGATGACACCGAGCAGTCCAGCGGCGTGAGGAAGAAAGTGAGAGGAGGTGCTGGTGGAGGAGGAGGAGGCGGAGGAGGAAGAGGAGGCGGCGGCGGAGGAAGAGGAGGCAGAGGAAGAGGAGGAGGAGGAGGAAAAAGTCAGGGGGGAGGAGCATGGAGGGGCGGTCATTGATTGGAGGATTGATCTAGACTGTACATAATCCCATGATGTAATGCTTTCCATGACGCACCTAATAGACAAGCTATTTAATTCCTAAATACCTTCTGTTACCTTAATGTCTGATTCTCATTTGTAATAAAATGTTAGTGTTGTCTCAAGATTGTGTTGTGTATAGTGTTATTATAGGTGGTTATGTAATACTGGGGGGAAGGCATGGAGACAGGTTATTGAATCAAGAGGGGGGAGGGGGGGGGGAGCTCAACAGTGGAATTTGAGAGGCAACATTAAAATTGGGAAACATAGGCAGCACCAGTAAAAGATGAATTCCATTCTTACAACAGTTTAAAGACTGAAATGAGTGCTACAAGTACCTTCAACTACCACGTTAGGAACACTGCCTATAGGCAGATTTCTTGATGTCTCATATATGAGAGACATCAAGAAATCTTGGTTGTCAGTTGTCAAAGGAAAATCCTTTAGATTCAGCATGTCGTAGTTGGTTGCATTAGCATCGCCACAAATGGTACTGGGGCTGAAGAGGTCTGTCCTTAAACCATTGATCAGTTAACAATTAAAGATAGTGATTACTTTATTTATATACTGTTTGAAATGTTCTGCATATAATAAACACATTGATCTATACCTTGCAATACTAAGCTCATGAGCACATAACCCTTGGTTATGTCCAGGACAGATATATGCCTGTTAATTGTTTATTGTATCATTGATAAACTGTCATTATACTGTTTTAATATGCCTGCATACCCATAAGTTGGGTCTTTGTAAGGTATGACTAGGAAAAGCTTGTGTCGCTGATATAAGTCAGAGGTCACAATTTTGACAGTGTATAATGCCATGCAACTTTGAATGAGGAAAATAGGAGTGACAAGGCCATTTCTAGGAGCCCTAAGCTATCTAGCATAGTGTCCTTTTTCAGTGCCGGCAAAAGGCTGTTAATCATTTTGTATCCTCCCATATAATCATGATTGCCTGTATTCATTGTCCAGTCTGATACTCAACTTGAGTATAACAGACACCTGCACCTCACATGTGTAATAAACGCATCGGTCTTGAACTCAACTATTCCCTTCATTGACTTGGCACCTTCAGAGCAATTGGGTACTAATACATCTTCAGGGCAGTACCAGATTTGAAGCTCAGAGCTCTTGTGGCCTCTTATTTATAGAACAGAACCCCCAAATACATTCCAGCTATGCTACCGTTTGGCTGCTGGGTAGAATGTCAACTCCGTTGGATGCCTTGTATATTTCACTAAATGTTTGCCTTATTCTAACCCCAATGCACGCAAGTGTTTAATTTCTGTGTCAGTGAAATTGCTCACCTAGGGCCCGTCTTGTAGATGGTATTGTCAGTAATGTACAATTACAACAAGCATTCCCATTCAGACAGCAACACTCAAGCTGAAAGACTCATTCCAAAAATATTACTTTATTAGTTTCACTTTTAAATATGACATCAGGGCATGAAAAGGGTAGTGTGAAGTATTAAAACTCAAAGGTCTTCTGGACTTCTGGGGTGTGGAACACAAAGCCAGACTCTGTGGCTTCAGTCTTCAGACAGTCCTTCTCATCCTGGAGAGATGGGGATGAAACCAAGAGGGGTCCATTCACATACATGAGAAATCAGTGATCTGCAATAACCTTGAGCCTAAAGTTGTCGGCACAGCACGAAACTCACATTGAAGTACTTTTCAATGAGGCTCTGGGCGGCTCGGTACACAGTGTCATTCTCGTGGTTCTGCAACATCTCAATGCGGTCCAGCCCTCCAAGTTCCTCCACCAAGAGACACAGCTTCTCAACCTCCCCAAGCTTTTCAGCTGCCTAGTAACATAAGACCAAGGACACCATCTTAAAATATTTTGATTTCCTAGTCCATTTTCTGATGAGAACAAACCAATTGGTCACTGAAAACATTTGGCACCCAAGGTCACAACAGCCCAAGGTAGCAGGTCCTGGTTAGTTCCCTACACCTCACCATGAACATGTTGTTGATGGAGTCCAGGATGACCAGGATGGTCTTGGCATCTTTGACCTGCAGCATGGTGAGAACACCTTCCAGTGCACCACTCTGCACCAGATGGACCACCTGCTCCACAGTGCCTCCGCTGGTGAAGTTAGTGACGGCCCACACCACCTCCCTCTGGGTCTTAAAGTCCCCCTTAAACAAAACAAAAACACAAAACATGACTGAACGTTGAACCGATGAGGTGAAGCAGTCCCCGACATCCTCCCGGTGCACGGTTTACGTTTCGAAGCAGGTCTACGAGCGGCGGGATCAGGCCGCAGGTGATCAGCTGCTGGATCTGCTGACAGGGACCCGCCGCGATGTTGGACACGGCCCAGGCAGCCTCCTTCTGGACGCTGGCCTTGGGGTGCTTCATCAGCAGGGGCAGCGCCGCCAGCACGCCGGCGTCGATGGCCGCCTGGGTCTGCACGTCTGAGCCGCTTACGATGTTTCCTATGGACCGCAGGGCTGGTGTCTGGAGGGGGGGGGGAAGCACACATCCAACCTATAAAACCTGACCCTCTGCAAGCTCGTTTCAGAGCAACAAAAAAAAAACGGCCTGACGAGTTTCCGGCCGCCTCCCTACCACCACGGTCAGCTCCTCGAAGCCCATGAGCGCCACCAGGCGGGGCACGATGCCCGTCGTCACCACGACGTCGATGCGGTCGTTGGCGCCGTCCGTTAGGTAGGAGACGGCCCAACACGCGTCCGACAGGATGTCCTTATCGCTCAGGTGAAGCAGCTGGATCAGGGAGGGCAGCAACTGCCAATGACAAAAAGCTCCGGTTACAACCGCGGCGCCAGCTGTCGGATTAGCAGGAACTCATGACATTTTAAGACTTCACACGGGTGATGTGAACCAAGCGCACTGGCAAAACAGATTCCGGGTACCTGCTTCACGGCCGACATGGGCGGGAAGGGGTTCTTGTTGCGGCAGAGGTTGGACAGAGTCCACGTCAGGTTCCGCAGGTATCCTACCTGGATAGGGCCCAACGAGATGGCATCGACGGTTTTAAGGTACATTCCCCCTTCCATCAGTATTACAAAGCCCAACCCTAACCCTTTTTTGACCTCGTCTTAGCCTGTATGAGGAAACACGAGGGTTGCATGTTGGCCTACAGGAGTGTACTAGTAAAGTACGAGTACATCTGGAGTGAGGACACATGCAGGTTTTAGGGATCGTGCCAAGGAGTAGGTACTCACAGGAGTGTCAGGGGTGATGCGAGTCAGCAGCGCAGGAATGACATTGCATTCGATCAGAGCATCTCGATACGCCGCCCCGTCGCCTGAGAAGACACTACAAACTGGTACCCATCTCACGACACATCTGAACGTGAGCGCAGGGTCTGGTTGAGTGCATACCTGCGATATTACCCAGAGCCCAGACAGCCTGCTCACTGATGTGCAGCATGGGAGACGCCAGCAGTGATATGAAGGCCGGTATTGCGCCATGTTCAACCACCTGGAATACAGAAAGTGGTTCCCTTCAAGATTGGAATAGCACTTGAAATGGTGGTAAGCGTTAGATTGATATCCATCTTAAGAGCAATAGGAACAGTCCCGACTCTGGCAAAACGTTTAGTCAAAAGTTACATAGCCGTTGGAACATATTTTATCAGGGGGGTGCGGTGCTGGATTTTCAAGCCATAACATTTTACATTCTCGTGCCGTCAGCAGGGGGTGCAGCCCCCTCAGCACCCCTAGTTCCTGCGGCCATGGTTACACACCTGCTGTGTGTGCCACGAGGTGCCAGACGCGATGTTGGTGAGCGCCCACGCCGCTTCAAACTGCAAGGTCTGATCGTCATCTCTGCCGAGGAACTCCACAAAGCGGGACAGCAGCCCCGCGTCCACGATCTCCTTCAGTGGAGGGTTTCGCTCCCGAGACAGCAGCTTTCTGAACACAGGGAATTGTCCTCTTGAACACATTTCCTGCTTGATTCAACATGGCTAACTAACACTTGTAAGAGCACTCCCCAAGCCTATTATAGGCCTTCACAGGCCACTTCCCAAGATGTCAAATGGAAAAAAAACGACAGGGTGTGAAATTTGGTGACCTTTGTAAATAAATTGCTCGCTGGTTTGACTACGTCAAGAAGTGTGTCATCAGGCCTGATTTCCAATTTGTGTAGTTGACTCACCGGGCAGCTTGGCAACCTCGAGCCTGCCTGTCCTTGCAGTCACTGTTCACGTGGCCAATTATGTCCTCGATTGCTGTACTAATGGCCTAAAAATAATATTTGATTACTTTAAGCAGGCTAGACAAAACGAACACTACTTCAGTCCATGTACCTCGTGATTATCGGTGATGTACTCCGGTGACAAAGCCTTGTCGTCCGGTAGAGTAGAAATGTTTCTCCTTTTCAAGAAGTTCTCATTCTTATGCGCTTTCCGTAACTCAACGCACTCAGCGATTCGACGCTCACGAAGTTTCTACAAGTGAAAATTACTTTAGAAAGAAGACTACAATTATGTGCATCCCACAAATAGTGTCATGAATAAATTACATGTTGGCTCACCGCAGGTTCTTTCCCCTTGTTTTTGAACTTGGTCATGCGTTCATCCACAACATTCTTCGTCGGCATGGTGAACGTTAAAGCACAAGTATATGGATGGTTCTTCTAGTCGGGAAACAAAGCTGAAGTGTGAACGATCGTATTGACATGCAGTTAAGTATGAAAACCGTGCGCTACAACAGGTGCAGCTTGTTGTCAATGATTTGTTAGGTATGCCATTTTCGGCAGCCTATAATATAGGCTATACTCATATTTATATCTGATTACATGAATGCTATGTATTCTTTCTAGTATTTTTGGGAAAGAAATAAAGAAACAAAAAAACATTTCTCTTGTGACTTTATTTTGAAAATAAGACATCAACCGGAAGATTAGATTCCGGACCACACAGACGACAAAAATTGATTCATCATTGTATTAACAAAGAGTGTTTCGATAGTCTTTGTTATTAGTCCTCAATAGCAATTCGGCTTTTAAGTTAAAGATATAAGTTATGATACTTAAAAATATCATATAAAAATATTTGTACTAAACTTTCAAATCAGTAACCTAATGTCCAAAAGCATGTGCATTAAATGTAAAACCCCAAATGTATAAAAAACGTTATTTGTTCAAATTATTAATACCTTTCTATAAAACTGATTATAATACTCGTGCATGCATCTGGATGTCAACGATTTAGCTTTGACTGCTTGAATCTGACAGCCACGGTCAAAATGCTTTCCACGCGATACTTCGATCTGAGCAACCATTGGTCGGCTGAAATGCACGCAAGAGCGTCTTGATACTTCAGCCAATAGACGACACAAGTAACTTTTTATTTTATTTTAAAGATTCCTGTATAATCAGTAAACAAGTAATTCAAAGACTTTGTCCAGTAATCTTTACATTCTTGGAGATGGACAATGCACAGAAAACGGACGGCAGAGATATGGTCCAGAAACAACGGAGAAAAAGAGAAGATGATTCTAGCGCGGCCAAGGTGGCCAAAACTGACACAAGCGGCGGGTAACACAATAACAACATTTTGATTACAGCGAGATCTGTTTGAAGTTGGATTTGGGTGTATTTCTAGACATAATGTCTATTGCTTTATTGCATGATTATGTTGTAAAATTGTTGTGTATATATAGCTACATTATACCGTCATTGCAAGCCAAGTTTTAGCCGAGCCCCTTTTCCGGTATTTCTAAGACACAAGTCATTCATATTTCTCTGAAGAAATCGTTTTTGAAATAATGTTTGAAATCAGGTAAGTGTCTGCGTATTGTCCTCGAACATTAGGCTATGTATTGTGTTACAAGACAATACGTAGTGTGTTCCGTGTCCTGCAAAATCCATGACATCCGTTTGACATCTTCCACCAGCTTGAAATCTTGTTTTGATAAAGCAATGGAATCTGTAACTGTCCATGAAATCATCAAGTATGGCGCTTCATCACTGCCAGGTGAGCTGTCTGTTTATTAAACTCTGCATGACACCTAACCACACTTGTACGCTACCTAAAGGTTGCTACGTTTATCATGACAAACAGGAGGGAGAAACATTGTCTTTCTGATGTTGTATTATTCTCAAGGAGGACATTTATTTACAAAAAGTACACAGAAATATCTACAGACACAGTCGTTAACAACATTAAACCCACCCTAATACCACATGGCAACGTTTTACACAACTCAACTGAGTGATCTAGTAGTGCATGATGTTGTTAAATGAGATGCAGAGTGAGGAAGTCCAAACAGAGGGCATGAACCAGTCATTGTCTGTTTGGTACAGCTAAACACTATGACCCTGACACTACTGAGCCAATCAGCTCCGGTCTTCAGACCCTGGATCAGCTGTTGTCGTGGAGACTGAGCGAGGCCAGCCCTTTTAACGTGGCAACAGTCCCCCTGGCCAAACGGGAGCCACCGCTGGCGAGCTGTCCACGCAGGACGCTGGTGTCACATGATATGATGGGCGGTTACCTTGACGACAGGTATGTTGTCACATGTGGGTTTGTACATAGGTGTGCCTTATGAGTGCATGCTGGGTATTATTTAGATACGTTTGTCGACTTGTTGCGGTTTTCCTGTGTGTGTGAGTGTGTGTGAAAGAGAGAAAGTGGAAAATGGAAAAATACGAAAGTAAATCATGAAAAAATTGTATAAATACTTACTTATACAACATACAGTTAGGTCCATAAATATTTGGACATTGACACAATTTTCATCATTTTGGCTCTGTATACCACCACAATGGATTTGAAATGAAACAATCAAGATGTGCTTTAAGTGCAGACTTTCAGCTTTAATTTCAGGGTATTTACATCCAAATCAGGTGAACGGTGTAGGAATTACAATACATTTTATATGTGCCCCCCCCTTTTTAAGGGACCAAAAGTAATTGGACAATTGGCTGCTCAGCTGTTCCATGGCCAGGTGTATGTTATTCCCTCATGGGAGTTCGTTATTTCATTGAAAAGGAGCAGATAAAAGGTCTAGAGTTCATTTCAAGTATGGTATTTGTGTTTGGAATATGTTGCTGTCAACTCTCAATATGAAGTCCAAAGAGCTGTCACCATCAGTGAAGCAAGCCATCGTTAGGCTGAAAAATCAAAACAAACCTATCAGAGAGATAGCAAAAACATTAGGTGTGGCCAAATCAACTGTTTGGTACATTCTTAAAAAGAAAGAACACACTGGTGAGCTCAGCAACACCAAAAGACCCGGAAGACCACGGAAAACAACTGTGGTGGATGACAGAAGAATTCTTTCCCTGGTGAAGAAAAACCCCTTCACAACAGTTGGCCAGATCAAGAACACTCTCCAGGAGGTAGGCGTATCTGTGTCAAAGTCAAAAATTAAGAGAAGACTTCACCAGAGTAAATACAGAGGGTTCACCACAAGATGTAAACCATTGGTGAGTCCCAAAAACAGGAAGACCAGATTAGAGTTTGCCAAAAAACATCTAAAAGACCCTGTACAGTTCTGGAACAACATCCTATGGACAGATGAGACCAAGATCAACTTGTACCTGAATGATGGGAAGAGAAGAGTATGGAGAAGGGAAAGAACTGCTCATGATCCAAAGCATGCCACCTCATCAGTGAAGCATGGTGGAGGTAGTGTTATGGCGTGGGCATATATGGCTGCCAATGGAACTGGTTCCCTTGTATTTATCGATGATGTGACTGCTGACAAAAGCAGTAGGATGAATTCTGAAGTGTTTCTGGCAATATTATCTGCTCAGATTCAGCCAAATGCTTCAGAACTCATAGGACGGCGCTTCACAGTGCAGATGGACAATGACCCTAAGCATACTGCGAAAGCAACCAAAGAGTTTTTTAAGGCAAAGAAGTGGAATGTTCTGCAATGGCCAAGTCAATCACCTGACCTAAATCCAATTGAGCATGCATTTCACTTGCTAAAGACAAAACTGAAGGGAAAATGCCCCAAGAACAAGCAGGAACTGAAGACAGTTGCAGTAGAGGCCTGGCAGAGCATCACCAGGGACGAAACCCAGCGTCTGGTGATGTCTATGGGTTCCAGACTTCAGGCTGTCATTGACTGCAAAGGATTTGCAACCAAGTATTAAAAGTGACAATTAGATTTATGATTATGTTAGTTTGTCCAATTATTTTTGTTCCCTTAAAAAGGGGGGGGCCACATATAAAATGTGTTGTAATTCCTACACCGTTAACCTGATTTGGATGTAAATACCCTGAAATTAAAGCTGAAAGTCTGTACTTAAAGCACATTTTGATTGTTTCATTTCAAATCCATTGTGGTGGTATACAGAGCCAAAATGATGAAAATTGTGTCAATGTCCAAATACTTATGGACCTAACTGTAAATATAGGTATGGGGGGTACTTGGATTCAGAAATCAGGAGAAGGGGGTACTGTCTTAGACAGCTCTAGTTCTAGTGTGTCTGAGACCAGACCCCAGGCCGATCACCTCCATGTTTACCCTGTCTCCTTCCTGTCTGAGGTTCGTTCAGGGGGCCTCCTCGGACGCTCCCTACGTCTTCTACCACTGGCAGTACATCGACATCTTCAACTACTTCAGCCACAACATGGTCACCATCCCCCCTGCCGTGTGGACCAACTCAGCCCACAGACACGGAGTGCTGGTGCTGGGTGAGGCTGAAACAGACCCTGTTCACTGACGATGTGCTGAGTGTACGTCAGTTAAGACGTGTGGATGTCACACAGTTACGAGCCTCAAGCACAAGACCCATGACTAGCTATCTGCTGATTCTGGCAACAGTCTCTCTGAACGTCTGCTGGGCCTTTTTCAGTCACCGAGCAGCTTATCGTAGAATCTGATTGGCTGGCTTTCCAGGCACCTTCATCACCGAGTGGACGGATGGGAAAAAGACCTGCGAGGACTTCCTGAAAGACGAGGAGTCTTACCGCGCCGTAGCTGATAGGCTGGTCCAGATCACATATTACTACGGCTTCGATGGTTGGCTCATAAACATCGAAAACACTCTTAATGTGAGCACTGGGATATTTTTTTTTTTGCATCATGATGTAAAACATTATATGGTGGAGGGTAACTATCTGAAAGATACAAAAATAAATTGTTTGTTCTGGCATTGATCTAAAATTCTGCATATTCTGACATTATATTGTTCACATTTTCTTCAGTTGAGGGTCACACTACCAAGCACACAAAGTCGTCCTAGCAAGCTAAGCGTACGTTGATTTATATCTCTCTGTCGCCCCCCGGTGGTAGGAGGTGGCAGTGAAGAACACCCCTCTGTTCCTGCGCTACCTGACGGACCAGGTCCACGAGCGGGTCCCTGGCAGCCTGGTGCTATGGTATGACAGCGTGCTGGTGGACGGCCAGCTCAAGTGGCAGAACGAACTCAACCAGTCCAACCGGTAGGTCGAAGGAACAAAGTCCTGTTAAGTCAGTTATTTAGAGGCTCTTGACACTTTCTAACAGAAAAATACTCTTCCCTGTCTCACTCCCTGTTTTTTCTCCTCTCTCTCTCTCTCTCTCTCTCTCTCCCTCTTCTCAGAATGTTTTTCGATGCGTGCGATGGCATCTTCACCAACTACAACTGGACCGAGCAGAGTCTGGTTGGGATGGGGGCCTACTCTGCGGCCCAAGGCAGGCTGGCGGACATCTACGTGGGCGTGGATGTGTTCGCCAGGGGGGAGGTGGTAGGGGGGAAGTTTGAGACCAACAAGGTACGGGTCGGGTGGCCAGCTGTGCGCTTGAGTGTTCATAAGGGTTCAGAGGGTGTGTGTGCGCTAAAACTGCAATGTTTCCAGAGCTCAAACCTCTCTCTCTCTTCAGGCCCTGGAGTTGATTCGTAAACACAATCTGTCCACGGCCATCTTTGCTCCTGGATGGGTGTACGAGACCCTCTCTAACAAGACGGAGTTCCGCAATAACCAAGACAAGTGAGCTCACCGTTGTTGTAGCATGCAGCTCCCCAAATCGACTTTCATTGTTTCTAACCTACCGCATAGGACTGCAACAGACTGTTCATTGAAATCAATTATTCTTATTAATGAATGATTCCCTTTTTTTTCTTCTTTACTGGGCATTCATGCTGTGGCATCACATCCTGTTTTCAGGTTCTGGGGTCTCCTGTCTGACTTCCTGTACATCCACCAACCGGCCTCTCCGCTTCCCTTCTTCTCGTCCTTCTGCCAGGGGTTTGGGATGAAACTTTACCGGAGGGGACAGGTACTGTGCATGAGGAAGGAAGGAGAAGCAACACACAAATACTGACGTTGCTTGAACGTGACAAAATGGCCGCCGATGTACACCAACAAGTGCCTGTTGTCCTGCTCTTCCCTGTGCAGCCAGAGGTGGAAGAGAGCTGGTTCAATCTGAACGGCCAGGAGCTGCAGCCCCTCTACTACAGGGAGGAGCTGGAGGGGGGGGGCTGGATGAGGACACGAGGCTGCCCCGAGGATGCCTGGAATGGGGGCTGCTCCCTGCTGGTGGAGGGCCTCCTCCCCTCCAGCCTCTCCAAAGTCTCTGCCAGGTAGGGAGGAGGCGATGTGTGTGTGTGTTTAAACAGTACAGGTACTTTATTGATGAATGCAAATTCTCTCCATTGTATCCTTTATTCTCCATACCATTTTATCCCTTCTCTTTACTGTTGTTGTGTCAAAATTGCGTTTTGCTGTGTGCCATACAATACTTCCTGTGTGAACTTTGTGGACACCGGTGTGACCAGCTTCTCTCTCCCCCCCCCCCATCAGGATCTTCTCCCTCCACGTGCCGCTGGCCTCCACCACGTTTGTTTCCCTCATCTACAAACCGTCTGCAGGGGTCACCGTGTCACTGGAGCTCAAGACCAGCGACGCGCCGCTCTGCACACAGGAGGGGGCCCAGGACATACTGAGTGAGTCGCGCACTCGATCTCCCGCTGGCTGGAGAGACTCTTAGTTCCAGCACGTACAAAACAGACAGCGTGTGTGTGTGCGTGTGTAGCCAGCAGCGTCCATCCAGAGGCTCTGCAGGAGGAGCACCAGTTGGTGAGGCAGTTCTCCCAGAGTTGTGGCCAGTGGAACCCAGAGGGCTGGACTGTGAGGTACTGTCCCTCCCTCACCTGCTAGCCTGCCTCACACATCCACAAGAGACCCTCCTGTGGTCTGCAGCAACATCGTCTTGTCAGACTTCTACCTCAGTCCCCTATCCCCTTCTCACCTGTACACAGCCTAATGTCACTCACCTATGTGTGAATTATCTTGATTTATTGTACTCGATCAATTTAGATTTGATCTGAAGCTCATCGTATATTTCCGGTATACGCCTTACTCCTCCTGTCCCCTGGGGGGCGCTGTCTGCAGGTGTTCCCAGCTGCAGCTGAAGGGCTGCGCTCTGAAGGACGTGTGTGTGAGTGTGCGCCGGGAAGGGGAGGCTCAGGACACGCCTTTTTCCTGCAGGATTGGGGAGATCATGGTGAGGCTCTCTCCACGTCCTCCGACACACACACACAGACACTTGTTCAAGTTTTTATCAAGGGGAAGGTGGCTCACTAGGTAAGGGCCCTGACCTAATGCAGGTGCCTGGGTTCGAATCCGGTTCGGGCCAGTTCCTGCATGTCTTCCCCTTTCTCTCTCTTCCGGCTTTCAAGGCTCTCTCATCTGTCCCGTTAATAAGTTGTGCCAACAAAAGGCCCAGAAAAAAGACAACGGAGTCAACTATTTTTTCAGATCAAGATGACTCATCTGTGTCTCCTTGTCCTCTCTCCTCTTCCCAGGTCCTAGATGCCAACAGCTTCTCTGTTCCTCCCGACCCTGTCAAAGACCTGGGCCTGCACGACCTAGTCTGGCTGGCCAGCACCAACCCTGACGACTCCCCCCGCCTCGTCCTCAACGCTACCCTGCGCTGGTGCTACCCGGCCCAGCTGGTGCGCCACTTCCGGATTCACTGGCGCCGACTGAGGGGGCCTGACCCCCGGATCCCCCCCGGCCGGCTGGCTCTGGTGGGCCGGGCTCACGCGCCCCTGTTCCGCCTGTCGGAGCTGGAGGTCCCCAGGCCCCCGGGTCTGCTGGAGCTGGTGGTGGAGCCGGTGACCAGGGAGGGCTTCCTGGTTCCAGAGACCCAGTGGGGCCGAATCAGTCTTAGCTACACAGCAGAGCAGGAGGCCGCGTCTCAATAGTCCAGAGTCGCTTCCTGCCCTGGTCCGCTGTGTTTGTCGTCAGTTTAAAGGTTGTGGTCCTGGTGGGTGCTTCAGTCAGGCAGATCGCTGTGTCTACTTGGGTGCTCTGATTTGCAGCTCAGTGCAACAGGAAGGAGTTGGGGCTTTGGATAGGGAAATACAATCAATGGATTGATTGAATGAGAGACATTTCCCCGTTCCTTGCCTTTATACAAGCCATGCAACACATCTTAAATATCGGTTTTAGTAATATGCATAAATGCACCAGAAATAGCGGGATAGTAAAGTGGAAAATTCCCAGTAAATTTCATCTTATTTAATTTTCAATAGCAAGTGGTTTTAAATTTCTTTCATGAACTGGAAAAGCAGGAACATAAACAAACATTAAACATGAATATAATTTTTTTTTTTAATAAATGTTCCTAATGGAAACTGCATGATAATGACTAGCCTTATCACACAGCAGAGTTTATACCCTTTACTTCAAGGATCAGAAAAAGTCTTGTGATTGTATTCCCATCAACTCTGGGACAAGTTGCAGCACTTCAAACACAAAAATGCATGAATGGATGTAATAATTAAAAAAAATGAAATATTCAGTGTTATTGTTTAACTATTTAGATGTGTCTTTTGGTTTTAGTATGAAACAGCCATTTATTTAAAAAAAAAAGTGTATTGTTTTTTAAGTTGACAAAAAACAATCACTTATGAGGAAAGTCCATGGGCATCCATCTTAAGAAACTACCTTCTGAGATTTGGTATTGATCAGTATAGTGAATACAGTCTGCTGTATAGAACAGAATGCTGTTGGTGGTGATTTGTCTTGATTGTCTAAAAACTGATGGAGAGCCATTCCAGCTGGCATCAGTGTGTGTGTGTGTGTGTGTGTGTGTGAGTGAGTGAGAGAGGATCAGTCCTGCTGGGTCACCATCTTCAGCATCTGTAAGGCCATGGGTCCCTGGTCTGATGGGATCTGTCATAAATAATACAAAAGGAGAACATCTGTCAAAAAATGCCACTCGACAATATATATATATATATATATAGATTTATATATCTTCTTGTAATAAAAACATAATTCAAACTGCCAACGGTCCTTAACCCTGAGAATACTGTCTGTTAAAAGTTGCGTCCAGGCCGGCCCCCTTTACCATGTGTCCTGCCTTCAGGATCCAGTAGAAGGAGAAGTTCTTGTAGGTCTTACAGAAGGCTCCAGTCACCCCCGGGGACTCAGGGTCATCCAAAGGCGTCCATTTCAGCTTGTTGAACCCTTGTAGACCCGCCCACTTCAGCCTCTTCACCCATTCCTCCTGACCTGCGCCAATCAACGCACACAACCAATCGGATTAGTCGGTGAGCGGTCATGTCAACTTGGTGCTTTCCTCGTATCAAATAATTTATTGATGTATTAGTCAATTAACTGAACTGAACATCTATGACTGAACATGTCTATGTCACAATCTATTTGAAGGAAGTATTTTTGATAACATGAACAACGAAATATTGTCTAACTGGACCAGCAGCTGTAAGGTGAATGAGAGTGCCTCTGGCAGACAGTCCCATACCCATTGTGTCCACAATAAGGTCCAGTTGACCGTTGTAGACGGTAACGTTCACCCCAGCGTCCAGGAGCTGGTCAACAATGTCCACCACGGGCCTCATGAAGTCTCCGGCCATGCTGCTGAACACATCCTCTGCCTGGCCTGGGAGGACGAAGACAGAGACAGAGGAGGAAATAATCGGACAAATTAGAAAACGCCTCTGGCACACCACGAAGTGAACCAGAGATGTTCTTATAACGTGTTTGTGTTTCATTCTTTCTTCAACTATGATGGTAGAACCTAAACATGATCCACTTCTTTGCGGAGCAGTACGGTACCTCCCCAGGTGACGTTCTGAGGGACGATCCCCAGCTTCTTCCGGATTGGTCCATTCATCAGCTGATCAAGTGATTGGCGGTGGAGGGGGCGAATATGGCGGCGCATCAGCATGGCTGAAGGAATAAACACAAGTAAAATGAATATAAAAGAATGTTATGTTATGAAGATAAACAGAAAATATGGGGAATTTCCCTGCTTGGAGAAGATGTGGGATACAAGATTCACACCAATAGACTCCAACGACAACATTTGGGAAACTCACTGATGAATCCTTCTCCTGCAACAGAGGTCATTTTCTCATCAGGGTCCTGGGTGAGGATGTTGTAGAAGTTGACTCCATTTGTGTTCTGAAATCAGCGGAGACAATACAAGGACAGAAATTACACTTTGAATCTTTATGATGGCTGAAACGACAGATCCCGGCATGCATAATCACAACCTACATTACCAGTCAAAAGTTTTCCCACATTTTCCCATTTTGACTGGTGCTGTACACCTATATGCATGGTATGCCTCACTATACAAGATGGGTGGACTTGACTTGTATCGAACTAGACTCTCTCTGGACTAGTCAAAATGGCGTACGGTTGTGTTAGTGTGACTGACCTGCTCCACCACCGTCTCTGTGACCGACCACAGCTCTGTGGCCTTCTGGTAGCGGCCCTGCTCCACCGCCTGCTTCACCGCCTCCGCCGCACCCGTCACCTCTTTCAGGCCGAAGTCATCCAGCAGGGACTGGGCAGGGGACACATTACAGAGTCAGTCATGTAAAGCACTTTGAGCTGCAGTTCTTGTATGCAATGTGCTATATCAATAAAGTCTTATAAGTAGGGACACAACTACATTACCCAGAATGCACTGCCTATTCTAGCTACATCACTTCATTGTTTACCGTCCCCAGGCTGTAGTCATTTAGCAGAGATTGGAGTTGGATGTGTTGCTAGTTCTACTAAGCTATGCTAAAAAGGTCAGTTCTGTGGGTAACACTACAGTGTCAGCTTGACCAGATTAACCAGCCACTTGGCAGAAGAACTATAGTAAACAGGAGTATTTCACATCACATGATAGTCTTTAAAATAAACATGTAGCACTAGCAATCTTACTAGTGTGTGTCTGTGTGTGTGTGTGTGTGTGTGTGTGTGTGTGTGTGTGTGTGTGTGTGTGTGTGTGTGTGTGTGTGTGTGTGTGTGTGTGTGTGTGTGAGCTGTACTCACCGTGGTGTAGAGATAAGGCCCCCAGGTCATCACAGAATCTGCAAATAAGAGAAGTTGCATCACTATGCCATCACATCACATGACAGCTTGAGTAGCCCAGTGAGGACTACTGTGGTAGGAACACATTAGCCAGACTGACTTTGGCCGGGGTGCTATAACTGTCTGTCCATGCAGAAAAACGGCTGTGCCAGGCTGAAGTTTTGAACGTGGACATAAACGGCACTGTTAAGTTTCTATGGTCATATGATACTCAGTAGTAGTAGGCAATTAGAGTATGATGATCCAGGTTTGGGCGATTCTTCTAAGTAATGTGCATTCTCTTCTTCTGTCACTGTCTCTCTGTCTGTGGTTCGAAAGGGATATAGTCAGATGTTCCACGAAGGCATTACTAGATGTTCTAGGTAGGGGTTGTTTCTATACTGACCCAGCGGAGATATCCAGGAGTCCCCAAGGGCAACGCCGGCAAAATTACATTTCAAGGTCCCTTTTTGGATGGCCTGAAAATACAAATGTGACACACATATCACACACACAGCTGATTGGTGTGGGTGTATATTTCGGGTGTATATTTCAGGAAGTCAGAACTCATTTCGGCACCATAACATCAAAGTTTCCCTCCGTGTAAAGCTCAGTCTGTCACATGACAGTGAATATCTAGTCTTGACACTCAGACAAAACATGTCCAAACATGTGACTCACACCTGTAAAATCTCCAGGACTTTACTGCCAGTTGGCAACATCGACAAACAGCTCGGCATTACCTTGGTGATTTCCAACGAGATGGCAGCAGCCATTTTCCCTCCGTAGGACTCAGAGAAGATGTAGAAGGGAATTGCCTGCAGAAGAGAATCACGTCAGACTAAGAAGGATTGACACAACACCAGTCGGGGTACAGCATCCATATTTACTATTAACATTTAGTCATTTAGCAGACGCTCTTATCCAGAGCGACTTACATTAAGTACAGGGACATTCCCCCCGAGGCAAGTAGGGTGAAGTTCCTTGCCCAAGGACAAGTCTTTTTTTTTTTTTCACGGCCGGGAATCGAACCAGCGACCTTCTGATTACTAGCCCGATTCTCTAACCGCTCAGCCACGTGACTATTTATGTCAATCCATGTTCCTGGAGACTTACCACCCCACCTATGGATGGTGGTTCTCTAAGAATAGTCAGGCCCTGCTCTACCAAAGACCAGATATCCATAGTGGCTTGTGCTGCTGTATCCATTATCAATCTGGCCAAAAATACAGTTTACAATGTACTGCTCCTAACCTACCTGGAAGTCTTTGTTCTTGGCAAAGAATTGCTTGAGCAGGACCAGCATGTCTGAGGCGACCGTGGCCACGTCGGTGGCGTACGAGTCAGGCTGGTCAGTGTAGCTGAAGCCGGTCCCTACCGGGTTATCCACAAACAGCACACTGGAGGTTTGGACCTGTAGGACAACACAGTGTTCTAACGACCAGGAAGTGATGTCAAAAATGTACATGTTTACTGTGATGACAGCTATGTCCAGATGGTTGAGCATTACCCAGCTGGTTTTCCTGGGCTGCAGGTCCCTGTCAAGGGGTCCAATCTCCTCAAAGTTTCCAAAGCCACTGCCAGAACCTCCTGGACCGCCCTGGGGACGAGACAGGGGAAACCCAAACCAACGTTTGCAATAAATGAATACCAAATCATCTATCTATTCAGAGAAGCGAGGTAACATGCTGGGCTTCGTTCTGTGACCCACCTGCAGCCACATCACAAGAGGGAGTTCAGTGTAACTTGCGGAAGGGCTGTCAGCGTAGTACAGCCACCAGAACATGTGGGCTCCCTCGCGGACATCCACATAGCCCCAAGTCTCTTTGGCTTGTACGGGATTCGACAGCCCTGTGTGAAAGATCACGTGATCATCTTTAATCAGTACAGTTTGCTATTCGGGTAGACGTCCGTCAGGTATACTGGATGTTCTTACTTTCACTATCGGTCATGTTCCCCCCAAAAATATGCGAAAACTAATGAGAAGAACTGGGACCCTTTTCATTAGATCATAGCTACAGTACAACCCTAACAACAAGTTACCCTCAGAAGTTAACCTCTAATTTCTAGCTATGTAAATTATCCTCAAATGTCCCTAAACATCGTATTTAATGGCTACATCAAATTACTTCTTACCAGCATCAATGACCAAGATGATCGCCACAACAATGCCCCACAAGCTTGCTTTTGACGACCCCATTGTCTCAGCCAAGATGACAACAACGTCGATTGCTACCGGGCGTGAAACTGGTGGTACTGAGGAATGGGAACTCTAGTCATATGATCAAACGAACAGCTGACCGAAACAGTAGGTGCACACGTTTTATATCTCAGTGTACTCCGAATAGGCGGAGATTTAACTTTTGAATTTCATCAGTGTAAAAAAGCAAAATACCGCCCTCCCAGGCAGCAATGTATAGATCCACATGAGACTGTCTGGATGTATTTCAAAATAAAAGTTCCCCATGTGGTACAGGGGGGTCACAAGAGCGAGGTATAGATATTTTAAGAGTGGTTTGAGAGAGTTGTTATTGTCTAATGTAGATCTCGTATTTATGTAAATTCTGAAATTATGTAGGTTTAGGCTTAGTATGCCCTAGTAAATATGTGATTTAATTCCACTCCGAGCCGACAGGGGACAGTAAGCTTGAACACCCTACATGAGACTGGCAAAGTTTTGTTAGCGCGAGCTCCTCAAACTCAACACCGGGTCGCACGTTTCGTGCAGTGTGAGGCAGCAATGGCATCCTCAAGTGTTAATTCAATACGAGTTCGACTGTATTTTGATTATCCGCCACCTGCTGTACCCGACTGTCGTATGTGTTGGGTGCTTGTAGACCTAAATAAATGCCGGGTGGTTGCGGATCTTGCCAGCATAATACGAGAGAAGTTTGACTTCAGCCGTAAAAACGTCTTGAACTTGTACATTGAGGACTGTTACCTGCCACATACAGAGAGCATTTACGTGGTCCGCGATAACGACAGCATCAGGTACGTTCAGGTTTCCATATTGAGATCTAGCTTGATCCATGTCCTGCGAAACGTAATAAAGATGGTGGGTAGCTTGTCCAACAATAACTATATATTGGAACGAAGACCAAGGCCTACCTAAAATAATGCGTATATCTTCATGACATGATCTGCTAACTCATCTCATATCGTTTCCCACAGTATTGTATGAACCTTTCTGTCCTGTGTTTGGTGACAGGGTGAGAGTGGACAGGCTGACTCCGGTGAGTGGTCTGGAAGCCAGCTGTCCCTCCGCTGTTGGTGGAAACGCCAAGAAGAGAGGGAGAGAAGCAGAAGAGGAAGAACCGTCCGAGAATGGAGTGAGTGTGCCGTGGAAGACAAAGAAGAAAAAGAAGAAACACGACAAGAGCCAAGAGAGGGAGTCCACCCAGACTGCAGACAATGACAGGAGTAAAGAAAAGAAGAAAAAGAAGAAAGAAAAGAAGGGAAAAGAGGGAGGGGAGAATCTGGTCTCTACCCCCACCAAAGCTCCCTCAACCACCGTTTCCCAGCCTGGCAAAAGTACCAAGAAGGCCCAAGCAGCTCCCACACCAGCTCCCGTCAACAGAAAAGTGTCCACAACCAGACAAAATGTCTCCACAGATTCAAGCGACAGTAGCACGGAGGAGGAAGAGGCTCCCAAAAAGACACCCATGCAAAAACCGCCCTCCAAAACACCCTCCACTTTAACCCCTACTGCCACGAAAGACATTCCAAAAGCGAAAACACCTGCTACCAAACCCCCTCCGCCTCCCCCATCATCTTCATCCGAGACAGATTCCTCCTCGGATGAAGCAGCCTCCAGCAAGGCACCAGCCAAACCCCCACCTAAAAAAACTCCTTTACCCAAACCCACTTCCTCCCCTGCTAACACCATACCCTCAAGCCCTATAGCGGGCACCAAGAACAAACTCACTCCTCCAGGGCCGCAGTCGCTTGGTCCACCTCCTCAAACGATAAACTCTTCCCATTTAGCCAACGGGTCCACTCAGCAGTCCAAGAAGGTTCCAGAAAAGCCTGGTTGTTCTGACTCGGACAGCAGCAGTGAGGATGAGATCAGACTGGTTATCAAACGTCCAACCCAGGGTGGGATGGGTCTGGCTGTCGCACCTGCCGTGGGTGACCCCTCCTCAGCCTCCAGGGGTAGGGGTAGGGGGAGCCCGAGTGGTGGGGAGAGGGGACGGTGGAACCCTAGGGGTGGGGGTAGACCGGGCAGGGGTGCCCTGGGACAGGGTAGAGGTGGTGGAGAGCAAAATGGAGGGCGAGGCTTCTCTTTTAACTACGAGGATTCACAGCAGCAACAGAAGCCATCTTATCACAGTGATTTACTGACAAACAGATCTGTGGTTTCCCAGGTATGCCATTTTTCCTGACTGAGATTCTTCCTATTATATGAATAGTGTAATGTGAAGAAACGTCCATCAGGATGACATATTATTGCTAATGAGGTCTGGTCATTAGGGAAAATGATTTGACTTTGCTCTAACTTGTTTAAATGAACATATCTATCCATGTTGACGTACATTTTTTGGTTTTTGCTCGTAGAACCCTGTCGCTAGCGACCCCAAGCGGGACTACAGTACCTTGCCTCTCCTAGCTGCTCCTCCCCCGGTGGGACAGAAGATCGCCTTCAAGGTACGACAGCCAGGGGGCGCTAGACCAACAGTCACCGCACACTCACACACCTCATTAGGTGCATGCTCCAGTTCCCCTGCGTGTCCACTACAGCGAGGCGGGCGGCGCCTCGGCTTCCAATTCATTTTCAATGAAACCGCTCCCACAATGCCCTAAGCGAGAGTCAACGCCCGGTTTTATTGAAAATGAATTGGACGCCGAGGTGCCAACCACTCCGCTGTAGTGGACACGCAGCCTTAGAGCAGTGGTTCTCAACCCTGGTCCTCAGGGACCTCTGTCCTGCATGTTTTAGATGTTTCACACACCTGATTCAAATGATTGAGTCGTTATCTAGCTCAGCAGAAGCCTGATAACAACCATTCATTTGAATCAGGTGTGTTGGAGCAGGGAAACATCTAAAACATGCAGGGCAGGAGGTCCCTAAGAACCAGGGTTGGGAACCACTGAGTTAGAGGACCTATAGGGTGCTCAGGTGGTCGGGCCTGAGCCGGTCTCTCCTGCACACAGCAGTAGCATTAGCTAGCTAGGCCGAGAAGCCAAGTTTGATAGTTAGCCTTTGTAAAGGGAGCTTTCTCAAGTCTCTGACAAGCCTACCTGAATGGGTGCCCCCTAGCCACGGCTGTAACACAACAAACAGGCCACATAGAACAAACTATGACAACTAAGGCTTCCGTCTAACCAAGGACACTTTTATCTGACTAATTGACGCCGTCTTAGCATTTGGGAAGGAGAGGTGTGTGTGTGTCTGCTTTCGTCTCATTATCAGCCTGTCCTGTGTCTTCACAGCTGCTGGAGCTCACAGAGAACTACACACCAGAGGTGTCAGAGTATAAAGTAAGTAAAAATAGCTTGACGCAACAACGACGACTCCCACTCTGAGGAGAGGAGGAGACTTTTTTAAATGGCCCTGATAACCTTCCGTATTGAGATGCACAAGGCCTTGTGTGATTGTGTTGTGCACATTGATAATATTGCATCACTATTCATTAGAGGGAGAATGTTCTTGACTTGTCTAGTTTTGCGCAGTGCACTTTACATATTACACTTTACTCTTTTCTCTCTCTCTTTTTTCTCCTCAGGAAGGGAAGCTCATCAATTTTGACCCAACCAACAAACAGATTGAGCTGCAGCTGCTCTCAGCATCTCAAGGTAAAACCAAGTGTTTAAGCATTAATACTATTGTTTAATGTGAGCTAGCCACCATGACCCTTTGGAGTGGATGGTACAGCACCAAAGCCCTTCCCTCAGACCCTTCCAGCAACACGTGTGCCCCAGCAGACATATAGCTTTTGAACAGGCTCTCTTATCTTCTCCAGTGTGGAAATATTGTAGTTTACTACATTTAAACATGTATATGGGGGGGGGGGTATGTTTGTATTTTACGTATTTTTCTCAACACGGCTG
Organism: Osmerus eperlanus; assembly: GCF_963692335.1. Taxonomy (NCBI): domain Eukaryota; kingdom Metazoa; phylum Chordata; class Actinopteri; order Osmeriformes; family Osmeridae; genus Osmerus; species Osmerus eperlanus. The sequence goes on from NC_085019.1 coordinate 21,462,450, forward strand.
CCCCCTAGTGACCTTGGCGTTAAGGCACACATTCTACCCTAACAAAGGCAGCACTGTACCCGTCTGTCCCTCAGCATTCGTGCAGCCGGGGAAGTTTGATCTGGTGTACGAGAACGCAGATGGCTCCGAGAGCGTGGAGTACGCCGTCGCCCGTGGATCCCGGGTAAGGCCTTTCAACCACAACCGTCACTCGTCCCACAATCATGTCGCACTCAAAGCATGCATTTACGTGTGTGTGTGTGTGTATACAGAACAATCGAATGCGTTGGTAAAGTTCTGAGCCGCCAGGAAATTGGTGCAGCCGTATGTTGGGTTATTGGGGTTTGCTTCACGATGTCACCAATATGTTTAGGATTTTTTTTCGTCTTTTCTATGATGGCAAAAGGCCCAAATGGGCTTCATAAATGTTGTTTTGCTTGCCGTAAAGTCGGATAATGTCACTAAGCACAACACTTGCAGTGGCAAGCCTGCAGCAACACTGTTTAGAAAAGCGAAACCCCCCTTCTTTTGTCCTTTGCTGCGTTTAAAAACCCCTTTCCACCCCTCTCTCTGAGCGAGGCCATTCAGCCAGTGATCCTCCTTTTGACTGGAGGTGAACGACAGAGAGGCGGAATACTTGGTTAGCAAAAAACAGCTGCATGCGCGGAATGCAGGTGTTGCGATTCTGTTACCATGGGGATGGACCGGTGACATCACTACCATTGAATCCGTGTGCTGTTGTTTTGATGGTCTCTCCTGCAGGTGACAGAACGTTGGGAATCGCTGATAGAGCCCAGGCTGATCATTTAGAAGCCCTGCTGGCTTTTGTATGTGGCCACCCTGGACCGGTTAGTACTGCTGGACTGAAGCTAGCTGGAGGATATGTCAATGTCAGCACTCTATGTCAATATGTGGTGTATCTTGTACCTTATATCTCTTTTAAATGAATCAACTGATTCAGACTTGAGCCCTTCACAAAGTGACAAATACCCGAAATCAGGCTTAAGATAAGTTTTCTTCCCACTCTCTAAAATTCATGTTTATCCCCTTTCCTGTATTTAAAAACATTTGAACAGTATGGGTTAGTTTTCCCAGTTTACCCCAAATTCTGTGTTTTTAGATTGATGGGTGTCAGAGGGCACTATTTAGAATCTGACCTGGGTTCAACTGAATGCAAGTCACGATTAATGGTGGCTTTGATCATTTAACGCTTATTTTCTTTTTCTTTTAAAGTGGGTTCTGCGAAACGTCCTTTCCCTTTAATGCCTTTGTATGTTGATAACATTTGTAATTGGAATTCCTAAATAAATACTGTTTTTGTAATTGCTTGACCGTGTCTTCTTTGAATCAACCAGTGGATCAACTGGAAATGTAAGAAAGGCCAAGTGCAGTCACTGATTAAAAAAAATGATTTATACAGGCTGCCTTGACAATTAATTGGCTAAAGACGCCTACAAGCGATTTACGTAATACATTTAATCCTCCATCGTAAATCGCACACTCGTCTTCGATACCCCTCTCGTCAATCGTGGTCCTTCCCTAGTTCCCATTCGACCAGCGATGCTGCTGATGTCACAACACCAGCGGAGCCAGGCAGCAGCGGAGAACGGGAATGATGGCGACTACCAAACGAATTCCCACGGAGTCCGTTTAACGTCTGTCACTGACAAACCGAACTCGACAATGGAAGGAAATGTTTTCCCCGATCAAGAACAGCTTCTGCAATTTCTGAAAAAGCTGAAAGAGGTGTTCGACGTATGCGACGAGGACGCAGATGGTTACATTCGGGTTGAACACTTCGTGGACCTCGGTCTTCAGTTCGGGCAAGGAGATGAGGTGGGTCTCAGCAATCAAACGGGGTTTATGGACGAGGATTGTTGAACATGAAAAATAGAACATTCGGGTTTCTTGGTCAAAATGAAAAGGGAAATTGAGTTGGAAACTACTAGATATTTTGCGTTGGCACTGAAATATCAATAGCCTATTACTAATAATAATATTGATTAGTCGACAGGTCTAAGGATGCTGTAAACTGTTTTCAACAGTAGGCCTAAATTGACATTATTTTTCCTGGCATTCTGTTAATTGGCTATTCCATATTAGGCCCTACATTTGTAGATGAACTAATTCACAATGACGTCAATAATCAATGGACACAATTCCTGACAACATTTTGTGTAGGCCTAGAGTGATACTGTGATAATTGTTTGGCAAATACAGTTTTGCAGTAGCCTACGTTATAGGCCAGAGTAGGCTACGTTATACGTTTCGCTTCATTCCTTTCCAATTAATTATACAGTCAAGTAGGCCTCCTTTTAAAGAGAGTCGGATTAAATTGACGTACTTTAGGCTTACTGGAAAACGGAATAAAATATGTCTGTAATGGTTCGCCTATCAATCGAAGCTTGGCCGATAGTCTACTATTCATCCTCAGGTTTGACACCTGAGGTTTTTTACCAGCTGTCAGTCTGGAATGTCACGGTTGCCTGCATCTCTGATGGATGGTTTGTTAATCTGTCCCCTGAGAGGCATATGTTTCATTTGTGGGCTGCATCTCTATCTGTGCTTAGATCTCCACACTAATCTGGATATTCCAACTGAATTGCTAAATGTATTTAGTTGCTATCAACTTTTTGCCATTCCAGATGTGGATGACAGATGGGAAGAATATTTAATTTTTAAATTGTTGTTTTCATATTTCTATAATAAATAAATAGAATCTCTGAGAAGGTTTGACATTTTCTCACCGCTGCTTAGCCTGCTAATGTAATTTAGTCGTCAGTGTCCTTCATAAACTGCCACCTTGGCCACGTAATTCTCTATCTCCTCTGTAATTAATGGCGGGGATATGCACTGAATTCATGAACATGTTATTGTCATTAAAACGCAGGACTGTGCAAAACATCGCCTTTTTTGGCAGAGAAAAGAACACTGATGAACTATTGCTGCTTTGGCCTGGAGACGTTTTTTGCCTGTGTTCTTGGCATCTCTAGCATTTAACCTACAAATCATACGCCCTCCTACTAGACACTTTAAAACCCCTTTGTAGCCTAGGCCTAAAGCATTTTAACCATTTCAAAAGCAACACAAAGCCTACCTGCCTTATTTGAAGGCTGGCATAATGGGTGATATTCAATCAATGGTAGCCTATGGACATTTGACTAAATTGTAAAAACCACCACGAAATTAAGTCATGGATCTGTCCAAGGCATAGGCCTATTCATTTTTAAGAGTTGCCCTACATGTTGTTTGGTGGATGTTACCATACATTTTTATCAGAGCATGACAAACCTCCTGTTGTCTTCTTCTGCAGTTAGGCTATAGGCTACTTTCCCCCAGTCGCTCTCTTTAAGCCATTAGGGCTTTTCAAACTGGGACACCCTCTGTTTGTCAGGCGACCTTATATATAACCGCTCGCTCATCAGGGGCCGACATTGTTTGTTTATAATTTGCCCGCTCTTCCGTCGCGTCTTGCCAAGGTCGTGAATTTTGCAGGTCGTTAAGCTTCGTATGAGAGCTCTGCTATGGCGGACAAACGCTAAAAATAACAGCCTTGTGAAGCTTCTCTCTTCTCCCAGCTCTCCCCCCTTTCCACCGCTTCTACTGCAACCTTCTCTTCCGGCTCCGTCACCATGGCAATGGCAGCTTCAGTAGAGTGGTAGTTAGCAGGTAGAGGTCCTTTCTCCCAGGTTAGAGAAAGTAGGTTCAGATCATCATGTTCCAATACAGAGACTTGATTATCTTCAATAGCACCCTAGCCCTACAGTAACGCTTAATTATCCTTAATTAACACCCTCTTTTAAGCATTATGTTCAATAGTGTTCAATTGGGAAAGGGTGCCATTAGAGATGTAGCCTTTATTTAAAGATGTGTTCATGTTGACTTTAGATTACTGAATTAGCAAATGAGGCGGAGGCTCCCTTTTTTGAACGTTTTGTTGGATTTTTAGTTCTCAAAAGCGGAAAGGGCGGCATTGAAGACGTAGCCTAGCCTTTACAGAAAAGAAAGACGTGGTTAATTGAGTTTCCTAAATAAAATAAATAAATAACGTTCCTGTTAGGCCTGGCCATGACTAATGCCAACGAATGGTTTTATAAGCACACTCGCCCAAGAAAAATTCAATACACCCACCTGATACTTGTGACAGAGTCAGTGACACTGTAGGTAGCCTATTTGAAATGGTACTGTTTGACCTAGTGCTAATGGGTGGACGGACAGAAGGAAGAAGGGGAAAAGAGAGATTCCTCCTCAGTCCTCTTCCCAACTTTCTTTGGTTGTTGCTGTTAGACCTCCGTGTCTGGCATTTCATTTGACCTGGATTTGCTCAGCCGTGCATAGTTCAACCCGCCGATGACACTCACATGTGAGTCATGTTTAGGATGCATTAGGGAGGTTTCCCCCACTTTGTGAGAAGGCCACTTCCTGTAACATGTGAGGGCTACTTCCTCTGTATAGCATCAGTTCTCTCTATAACGTAACCGATGTTGGCATAGGGAACACGGAAGGAACCACAAAGAACCAGACTGTGATGACTCGATGTTCTTCCGAGTACTGTTTCTGCATTCAGAATCAAGTTGATAGAAATCCTTGAGCCAAATGAAGCTGTCGGTAAGCTGAATGAAACATCGAAGTGCCTTAACAATCCACACACAGCTAAAAGGTTTGAGAATTGTGTCAGCATAATGTCAGTTCTCTGATGGAGCCTTCCACCATTTTGCCCCCAAAATAAATGTTTGAGATTGCTCCTTGAAAGAACCTAATTTGAAGATGGTTGTACACAGCATATCTGCCAGTCTCTGCCAATATTCAATGACATCATCTTTCATCATGCCATTCTATCTGCTATGTAACGTAAACACACACTCACTTTATCACCCATGATGGCCTGTAGTTATTCAATTGAAAAACGACCTCGATTCCAGGCACTTTATCCTGTCATTAGATCTGAGTGGCCTGGTTGGACTGATGCTATAATAGATGGTGAAACACAAACAAACTCACGCACGCACGCACACACAGTTCATTACTTGCGCCCTTTGCATCCCCACATGATTTTCTTGATTCGATTTCCTTGTGATTTTAATGCCGGACGAAGCATGCCAAGCATGATTACCTTTGAGCAAGTTTGGCTTTACTCCGTCTCGCATCCCAAATTTAAGTTGGTCTGGAAGCTTAAGACAGTCATTAACAGTCTAATTACCCTGGACGTTGGTTTACTGCAGTTTTGCTGGCGTCAAAAGCCTCCCTTCGTTGCTGACAGGGGTGTATTTGTACGCCTTTGATGTTTAATTCATGAAGGAGAGCTGTATTAAGCCCAGGCGCAGCATGTTGACATCTTCATTTAAGCCTGTGTGATAAGGTGTCGCTGAGCCCTGGTGCGCAGTCCTTTCGCGTGTGTGTGTTTGTGTGTGTGTGTGTGTGTGTGTGTGTGTAAGGACAATAGGCAGGTGTAGTAAGACATACCAGCTGTGCAGGACGACTAAGGCTGTCTAAGCGTCACTTCAAAGAGCCTCTTTCACGATCCTCATGAGCCCACCTCACCAACCTAAGCTGATTTAGTGATCAAAGAGTCGATTTGAAAGCACTTCCCCACGTCTTCTCTAGAGCGAGGGACTTTCAGAGGCTTCAACATTTGCAGTTTTTCAGGCCACAACAGAATTTAAAACCAAGCGGACGTGTGGTCAACACCGTGTCGTACATTGTTGGATAAAGGTCAGGAACAAACCCTGGCGTCTATGTTTCCCTCAGGGAACGAAGTCGGCCATCAGAATGTCACCATCAGCATGTTTGACCGTGCAGGCGATGGGAGTTGAGGTTTTCATCTGCAAGCTATGGAGTTTTCCGTGCAGAACACTGTCAGTATCGCTCCTTATTTGTTTTCGTTGCGTGGGATGGCGTTCAGCCTTCTGTGCTTGCGGGGGATGTGGGCGTCCACTCACTTGCGTGTCGTCATGTGTGTTGGGGGTGGCGTTGGCATGAGGTGTGCACCACACAGCATCTCACTTGTTTAGTCCAGGATTCGCAACCTGAGCGTCTGCTAAATGACTAAATGTGATCGCTCCTTTGTTTTTCCTGGCTCTCTTCTCAGACACTTTAAGCTAAGCTCTCCGCAATAAAAAGGTCATTCTGCGTTCTTTATCACATATCCAAAATGAAACTTTTCTCCCTAAAACAATGTCGGATCGAGGATGATTGGATAGATGAAAGCCTGATGCCCTCCAAACAGCTTTCTCAGACCAAATCTTGTCAGAAGAGATTCTTCTCAAAGGAAGTGAAGAATAAGAATGCATTTAAAGCTGTTTCGGAGCCGGGTCGCAGTTCCTTGCTCGTCGCCGTCCCCTCAGCCTAACTTTGTAAAGAGCTAGTCCTCCAACAGCTGTAATAAAGTGGTTCTTTGATCAATGAAATGTGATCATTTTATGGATCAGACCGTTCGTGTGATAAATGGGGTAAATCTCTAGTGCCATGGTGTAATCGGTCATTCCAGACTCGTGTTTTGATTCATGAAGACTTGGTGCTCCATCAATCTTTGGTCTTTGTTTGGTCGTTTTGTCCTAGTTCAGACTTGATGTTGGGTCGTCATCCTGGGGGGAATCGGTTCAACGTGAAAGGGAGAAGGACTGACCGAAGTGGAAAACTCCAGATGGGTCTTTGATCGTGAACGAAGATCTTGGGTGTTATTTACCGTAACTAATGATCGATTAATAAATGACAGTTACGTAACCTCAGTAAGTAAATGTAAATGTTAAATGACCTCTACTTTCCGCTCCTTAGACACTAATCACGGTGGCCAATTAGTTTATTGATAGATTTGAATATTCACAACATATTACAGTACTATCAATCGTCATAGTTCTTTTGGGGGGGGGGGGGGGGGGGGGGGTGGGCGACACAATGATATGAAATCCTGATTCACCCAGACATGATTAAGACGTGAGGGGAGTGAGAGAGAAGGCAAACTGAGAAGGCAGGTGTGAGATTTGCGTGCTACTGGGTGTGCTCAGAATGACATCAAGATGGGAATGAGTCACTGTCTTGCCCAGGCGGAGAGAGATCTCTTCGTCATTCCACCCCCTCCCTCCTCGGTTCTCACCTTCTTTTCTCCTCTTTCCCTCCTACTCCCCCCCCCCCCCCCCCTCTGGCTTAGCCTGATTACTCCACCATCTATTCACCTCCCTGCTTGCATCCCTCTTGTTTTTTGGGGAGTCGGGTGGCTGAGCGGTTAGAGAATCGGGCTAGTAATCAGAAGGTTGCTGGTTCGATTCCTGGCGTGAAAAAAAAAGAAAAAAGACTTGTCCTTGGGCAAGGAACTTCACCCTACTTGCCTAGGGGGGAATGTCCCTGTACTTACTGTAAGTCGCTCTGGATAAGAGCGTCTGCTAAATGACTAAATGTTTTAGCATCGTGCTGTTTCTCCTCCCCTCCCTCTATCCTACTCTCTTTTGCCTCAGTATCTGCTGGTGTGTTCTTTGTGTGTTACATTGAACAGTGTGGGTCTGTGCTCATTGGTGAGGGTACAAGCGTGTACAGCTTTCCTTCCAGAACACATGTTCCTGCACGTGCCCCTGTTGCAGCTCTCTCTCCTCTCTCTCTCTTTTTCATCTCTCTCTGCCTCTCTCTCCTGTGTTTCCTCCTCCTAGCGTTTTCATATAACTCTCCTCGCTCTCCTCCCTGTCTCCTCTGCCCTCTCCCTTTCATCTCTCTCTTCGCTCCCTCTGCTCTTCCTCTCCTCTTTCTTCCCTCTCTTCTCTCCCTACCCCTCCCTTTCCATCCATCTTGCGGACCCCCTCCAGCCCCGCCCCGCCCCCCCACCCCACCCCTGGCTCTTTTCACGGTAGCCTTGGAGATCGCTAATCCCAAATCATTCTGGGTTAGAACAAAATCCATCGCTCTTTGAAGCAGCCTGCCTGCAGTTCAATGACGGGGCCGCCGCAACGAACGACAACATCATCCCAACGCAACTCCGACCACAGAGGCCCTGCGTCTCTAGAGCCCTCTCCCT
>NC_085019.1:21470630-21495914 GCF_963692335.1 Osmerus eperlanus
ATTTCACGTTGTCACCCCAAGACAGTGAGAGCAGATGAGAAGAGGAGGAGGGAGGGCGGGAGGGAGGGATGGATGGAGAGAGGCGTGGACGGGGAGGGAGGGATGGATGGATGGATGGAGAGAGGCGTGGAGTGAGGGAGGGATGGATGGAGAGAGGCGTGGAGGGAGGGATGGATGGATGGACGGAGAGAGGCAGGGATGGATGGATGGAGAGAGGCTGGGGATAGATGGATGGAGAGGCAGGGAGGGATGGATGGAGAGAGGCAGGGAGGGAGGGATGGATGGATGGAGAGAGGCAGGGATGGATGGATGGAGAGAGGCGTGGAGGGATGGATGGAGGTGGAGGGGGGGGGAGGATGGTGGAGCGTGGAGGGAGGGATGGATGGATGGACGGAGAAGAGGCAGGGATGTATGGACGAGAGAGGCAGGGCGGGAGGATGGATGGAGAGAGCAGGGAGGGATGGATGGAGAGAGGCGTGGAAGGAGGGATGGATGGAGAGAGGCAGTGAGGATGGATGGAGAGGCGTGGGAAGGAGGGATGGATGGAGAGAGGCAGGGAGGGAGGGATGGATGGAGAGAGGCAGGGAGGGAGGGATGGATGGAGAGAGGCAGGGAGGGAGGGATGGATGGAGAGAGGCAGGGAGGGAGGGATGGATGGAGAGAGGCAGGGAGGGAGGGATGGATGGAGAGAGGCAGGGAGGGAGGGATGGATGGAGAGAGGCAGGGAGGAGGGTGGATGGAGAGAGGTAGGGCGTGCAGCAGCGGGGAGGATCACACCTCTCTCCAGACCAACATGGTGCCCTGCGATGTACATCCCTCTCACACTAATCTGCCCTGTCATCCTAGCCTGGGGCCGACCGGCCAAAGACCTCCTCCCTTCAGCTCGGCTCCACAGCTCTGTTCACCAGCTCTGAGCTCCAAGTTAATAATACATGTCTCATAGAAATTGGTATAGGATATTGCAGAAAATATCTGGTGTTTTATTCAATTGCTTCTCTTTGTCTAGCTGGTGTGCCTCTCGAGGCCCCCTGTAAAGGATGTGGTGAGACAGCTTTTCTCTTGCCATCTTCTTTCATTCCATATCACAGGGGGAGAGCGTGATGGGACAGACTGGAGAGGGGGCTATTGAACCCCTCGTTCCTCCTCTCTTTCTGGGATCCCTGAATGTGTGTCTGGAGTGAACGAGCTTTGACTTTGAGCCACTCTCGTTCTTTCACTCTCTATCACTCTCTCTCTCCCACACACACACACACACACACACACACACACACACACTATGTCTCTATGACTCCCCCTCTTTCAAGGTCCCTTCTCTTTATTTCTACCGCTCAGTCTACTTTGTCATTACCTCCACTATTCTCTCTTTTTTTGCCTCTCTTTACTCTCTCTCTCTCTCTCTCTCTCCCTCTCTTCCCACGATAGCAGGTGGTGCCACTGGCAGAGGGGCAAAGAGGGCTTTGATTTCTAAGTCAGTGGCTTGTGCATATTCAAACGAGGGCCTTTTGTTTGTGTGTCTGCCTGAGAGAGGCCTGAGCCAGACAGACCTGAGGTGAATACCAATCAAACCTTTGACAGGGGCAGTTTAACCTGCCTCTAAATATAGCTGCCCTGGGTCTGAGGGAGACGAAGCACACCACACACAGCCCAGGGAACAAGGCTCCCTCAGTGGGAACCTCTCTCCCTCCCTCTGCAGGTCTGTGTGTGTGTGTGAGAGAGAGAGACAGAGAGAGAGACAGAGAGAGAGAGAGAGAGAGAGAGAGAGAGAGAGAGAGAGAGAGAGAGAGAGAGAGGGAGAGAGAGAGAGAGAGAGAGAGAGAGAGGGAAAGAGAGAGAGAGAGAGAGAGAGAGAGAGAGAGAGAGAGAGAGAGAGAGAGAGAGAGAGAGAGAGAGAGAGAGAGAGAGAGAGAACAAGAGTTGAAAAAATATATTTAAAAAAAGACGTCGTGAGAAGGTGGATGGAAGCACAGGAGAGTGGCAAACGAAAGATAGGGAGTGTCTGTTTAATAAAGCAGCAGTCTGCAGGGAGCCAGGGAGAGAGGGAGTGAGAAATGCGCTCATACCACAGGGATCTGAGGAGACTGCAAACGAGGGAAGGGAGAAAGAGGGGGGACGGGGAGAGAGGGGGAGAGGGGGAGAGAAACAAAGAGGAGGGACGAGAAGCGGAGCAGACGGCCGGAGGCCTCTCTGCGCTATCCTGCCTGGTTCAGACTGGAGGCCTGCACCCACTGCAGAGCGGGACATCCGTACAACGGGCCGATTGAACCCAGATTAAAGGCGGGGAACCCCACAGAACGTCAACAGAAGGAAACGGGAGAGAGAGAGAGAGAGAGAGAGAGAGAGAGAGAGAGAGAGAGAGAGAGAGACGACACATGATCACATTGCTAAACGGCACCGGAAGTCACAGGGTGACAGCATCTTAGGTGTCCATCTTTTCATGTTCCTTCGGTGAACCAAAACCACTTTTCACAGGTTACACTTGGGATAAATCCACACAGAAAATAGAGATCAAAATCAAAATCCACATACTGTATATACAGTACACATAGCCTATGTACATGTATAGATGAAATGCAATGAAATCGTTATGATTTGTGGACCTCAGGTTCAGTCTTTGGCACACACAAAAAATCCTGACCGAATGAAAAGACATCTAGCCAGGTGATTGACAGGCCATGTAGTGGCCTGCACTATAGACCCTGCCCACTGCAATGTGCTGTCAATTACACCAAGTCGTATTCCCCAGAGCAGCGGTGCTGGGCTGCAGGACATTGAAGTATCTTACTGTTCAGGAGGCTGAGCTGGGGGGGGTATTCCCCAGTGGATGAGAGCTAGGGTGTGGGTATGGATCTGGAGAGGAGAGATCAGACTGTCAGTACAGGAGATTGGATCCGGCTGAAGCCTGTTGGCTGACCAGCCGCCTACAGAAGCAAAGATCCTGTGTAAGCTGCTTGGTCGTCTGTGTGCAGAGGCGATGCCACGCCTGTAAGTCCCTAGAGATGGGATTAGGATAGATACACAACCCCTATACTGCCCTGCACAGAGCTGTCTCTGGTTCCATACTGCCCTCTCACACTGAACACATACTATAGCCTACTGGAGCAAATAACTTCAATTTCACAATGCCCAATGTGTGAGGTGCAACCAGGATAAATACACTGGTATTTTATCTATCTCTATAAAATAGTATTTATAGAAAGAAAGGATACAATGTTCGATGGAACTTGCCAAGTAAAAACCCCATATTTCGTGACCGTCCACCCTTTATGACAAAAAATGGAAAATACTAGGCTATCATTTGAATACCATACGAATGAAAGGAGATAGGGAGTTTGAATTTCAACACAAACGTCAATCATTCTGCCCTGAATCTAAATTCGGAACCATCTGTAATTTTGAAAAGTTAATTAACGAACACCGCAGTCATGTTCGGGGCAACCAGCTCAAAGAGGAAGGTCTCTTAGCAACCTGGCACTCGCGTAATTAGTGTCCCCGGTGTGCGGTTTTCTAATTTGACCACTTTTCTGAAGGTTACATTTGAATAATTTCCAGGCTTTTTGGAGCCCATTGTTTAATATGGTTATTAACAAAATTGGACATAACGGAATGATGACTTCAAAACACAGAAAGCTGGTGAAATCTTATGTTAAAACAACTTCGAATATTTCCCACTTGTAAAACGATGAGGCTCTTTTTACATTTTCAATCAGTCTACTTCTGCGGTTTGTCAAAAACCTATTGTTGTTATAGGTAGGCCTCCTGTATTGCGCTTTATAAACCACAGTAAATGTGTTAAATCTCACACTGTTCCCTTGATCGGTATGCATCACTATCACGATGTGCGCGTGAATATGTCTCCAGACTCGCGGAGTCGCCTCCGCCGCACCCCTTTGACCACGCTCGGTTCGCAACAATGGGAGGACGAAGGCGGGATGGAATCAACGACCGAGGGAAGGAGAGAGAGAGGGGGGGGGAGAGAGAGAGAGAGAGAGAGAGAGAGAGAGAGAGAGAGAGAGAGAGAGAGAGAGAGAGAGAGAGAGAGAGAGAGAGCGCTATGGATGAAACTAAAGATGATGGGTGTAAGCATGTGGCTCCTGCCTCCAGGATCTATACCCCTCTTTTCCAGTAAGGGAGAGGTTTTGAGATGGAGAGAAAAGGAAGACGGAGGGCGAAAAAGAGAAGGAGAGAGAGGGAGAGAAAGAGAGAGTTAGAGGGGGCGTTTCCTCTGTGTGATTATCCGATATTGCCAGTAGACCGTCAGTATCGTGCAGTCGACTTATATCAAGGTAAACTGGCAGGACTTCAACAATGAGTGAGTAGTCTTTATGTCATCTTATACAATGTATTATTTGGACTGTTCAAACCCTCTGCACATTTTACCTGCTTGAAATGGTGTCAGTAAATCATCTTCGTGATCATTAGATTAATTCAAGCCTGTGGTGCTTTCCTTGGTAGGCATGCCAATAATATGGTAAAACATTCAAATTAAAATAGCCTTCGTAAGAGACGGCTCTCCGCCAAGTAGGAAAAGCGCTCACTGTTCCAAGTGTTTTAACAAACCCAAAAGCTCTCGTCATGTCATGTCTGTTTGAGATTGCATTACTCTGGTTCCCGCTGTGTATTCCACTATTAAAACAATATAGCACCGAGTGTTAAAGTGGTACGACAGCAACGACGTGACTTGTTAGCTTGTTGCTTACATTTGTATTCCTGAATGGACGAGTCCAGTTGTCACGGGCGACTTCTCTGAACGCATGCCAGTGAGGCCTGTATTGCAGGTCGCTTTTCCACACTGCTTTCTGTTGCGAAGTAAATCATATATATTGTATTTTTAATGTATCGTAAAAGTGTGTTGTTTATAGTGTTACATAAGACATTTTTAAAATACTTTTAATGAGGTTGTGAGCAGGTCCTTAAACTATAGTGCACTGTGAAGATGTTGACATTTTATAAACCGAATGGGAAAGGAATTCGTTATTAAATTGCTCTGCACTTCATTAATAAAAAATGTAAGGTTATTTAATATTAAATAAACTGTAATTTTCTTGGCGTAAATTTGGTCACCAACAGCTGCATATTGCACGGTTCTGTACATGGTACTGTATGTCCTTCTCAATCGATCAATATTAGTAAATCAATAAAATATTAAGGTTTGTGCTATAGGTTAAGCCCTTGTGAAGAGGATAATTCAATAAAGGGTCAGTTATTACTTGGTTGTTTGGGACAGGAGTGCATATTGAGTATGTGTTTGTTTGTTTGTGTGTGTGTGTGTGTGTACGTGTGTGTGTATGTGTGTGTCAGCCTTCTCAGTGTGCATGGTGTTTCACTGCAGGCTCATTGGCCAATATGAACTCCCTGAACTCCATCCATGTCCATTAAATTCCTATTGATCAAGGACCAGAAGGAGACATCTCCTCGCTTCATGTCGAGACTCCAGCTCCTCTACAGAGGGAGATGGGAACTGAGAGACAGAGAGAAAAAAGCGTGAGGAAAAAGAAAAAAAGATTTAAAGGAGACCATGGACAGGGCAGGGGAAATTACAAATAACTTAAAGTTGTAACTCGGTTGTATAATAGTGTTAAGATCAAGTGTAAGGAACTTGTGTGGTCGTCATCATGTGTGTGTTTGTGTGTCATGTCAACCTACTGGTGTGTGCGTTTGTGTGAGTGTGTGTGTGTTTCTGTGTGGATGTGTGTATTTCTGTCTGTATTTGTGTAGAGAAGCATGAAAGAGGGAGACTTCCATTTAGTAAACCAGCAAACCGGCACAGATCTGGCCACTGGGAGCTGTCCTTGGTTCTGATCTGAGTCCCAAGCCCTCCTACCCTTGCTCCACCCCCTCCCCTGTTCTCCCCCGACCAGCATGCCTCCCCCCCATCCCCCCCCCCGCCCCCGTCTCCCTCACCCGACATCCCATCCCCTTACCCCTTCCCTCCGGCACCCCTCCATCCTCCCAACCAGCCTTCTACCCCCCTTCCATTCTGCCCTCCTCCTCCCCCCCCCCCCTCCCTGCTGATTGACATCAAGAGCTCTCCATTTAAAAAGCAGGGAATGGTGGTGGTGGTAGGGGTGGGGGGCATTCTCAGTGGGCCCTGATCAGAGAGGATTCTGGGATAGAGGCAAGAACGAGGGGAGGGAAAACCAAACATCTGTTTGGTAATTGGGCTCCCCTCACTATTGTAACCATGCATCGACATCTGTTTGATAATTGGCTTCCCTGGCTCCTCTGCTTGTGTCACGCTAAATGGCAGTTTGCTAGGGAGAGGAGGAAAAATAAGGGGGAAGTGGGCGCGTGCGTGTGCGTATCTACACGTGTGTGCATATATGTGTGTGTGCGTATGTGCATTTGTGAGCGTGCGCTTGTCCGTAAATATCCCTGCTCGTTTGAGACAGTGATGAGCAGATGTCAAAAATCGTGGGGGAAAAAAAACGCGGGACATCTCCATGGATTGATTCCTCAGTGGGATTCGGGGACTTTAATTGGCGCACTTCCTCAAACGTGACCGTTTACAACAAAAGACACCTTTTAAAAGCGTTTCAAATGCACACCCCCTTGGTCCCTCATACAGCCGAAGGAATCATCAGATTGTTGGATGCTGACAGCCATCGGTTCTACTCTCCTAGTCCCTGGGATGGGATAGTGTTGTGCTGTGAGGTGATTGGAGACAGGAGCCCCAGTAGCCATATTTGCAGCCTCAGTAATTTGTCAGGAGCTTGGGAGGGGAGAGGCCGTCAGATTGCATAGATAAATATGGTGAATTATTGATGTGGGGCCTCGTGGGGAGCAGGTTTAGGACCCACTGGAGAATTGTACTGATGCAGGCGTGCACTCCTGTAGATAGATAGACAGACAGACAGACAGACACGCCGGGGAAGACAGACAGGTAGACAGGCAAGTCGACAGACATGGCGAGAGAGACAGATGGGTAAACAAACGGGCAGACAGACAAGAAGACAGTTAGGGAAAACAGGCAGTCAGACAGACAGGAAGACAGGCAGGCAGGATTCAGACACGCAGACATACATACATACAGACAGAAAGGCATTCAGACAGACAGGTAGTCAGGCAGAGGAGGACAGGCAGACAGACAGGAAGACAGTTAGGGAAAACAGGCAGTCAGACAGACAGGAAGACAGGCAGACAGGATTCAGACATGCAGACATACATACATACAGACAGAAAGGCATTCGGACAGACAGGTAGTCAGGCAGAGGAGGACAGGCAGACAGACAGGAAGACAGACAGGAAGGCATTTAGAGAGGCAGCCGATCCAGGAAGTAGTTCAGATAGACAGCTTTATATTTCGGAGCCGCCTCAGATGAGTTCAGAGTGGATGGATGGACTCTCTATCTCTCATTTTTCTTTCTTATTACCTCCCTTATCTCTCTCCACCCTCTTCCCTCCTTCCTTTCTCCCTCCTTTTGCCTTTTCTCTCATGTTCTCCCTTTCCCCTTGCATCACTCTCTCATGTGAGCTTATGGGTGTTAGGGAGGGACTTAGGGATTCACAACCTTGTATCTACAAAGGTGCCACTGTGTCAGTATTGAGTCTTTTACTGAAAACCTATCATTTCAGCCCTTTCAGGCCTTTCTTTTTCTCTTTGCCTTTCTTCTACCCACCCTTTAAAAAGCGTGGCATTTCACATGTAGGGGTGTTTAAAATAATAGCTGGAATCATCACGTTTCATGTCATGCCTTTTAGAAGAGCCTTTGGCGGGCGAGGGAGCAAGGGAAAGAATGAAGGAGAGAGTGCTCTGGTGTTTGCTGGTTTTGATGCCAGCCCTTGAAGAAGCGAGGGGCAGGATGAGGCCTTATCTCTCCCTGCCACAGAAAATAACATCTCAGAGCACCCTTCCAAAACACTGGCGATACAGAGCCCTTTAAGTTTACAGTCTGTCTATCCCAATAAACATTTCCCTCCCTTCCCATCCACTCTCTCCCCTCTCTCCTTCTCTCCTTCCAACCCTCTCCTCCATTTTCAGTCTATTTTCAGGCTTCTCTCGTTTCTTTCTTTCTCTCCTCTCTCTCTTGCTCTCGGAAGCTTACTGTGCTCTCTTCTCTTTCTCTGTCCCTTCTCCCGCTATCCCTCTCTCTTCCCTCTCTTTTACTGGCATCTCTCATGTGTGGAGTCTGAGAGGTGGGCCTGTGCTACCAGCACTGCGGGGGCAACGCACACACACACACACACACACACACACCCTCAGAAGTGTGTCTGACTGTGGCGCTACCCGATAAATACAGGGACAGGGATGACAAAATCTCCCAGCAGTTCACACACACACACTCCCTCGCACTCTGTCGGGGGGAACTGGTCGGGGATTCAAAACCACACAACTTTATTGAGCTCTAGCGTGAGGTGTGACCCGATGACAATCCCTCCGTGACATCACCGAAGCCTCTTCCTCACCCTGTCCTGCTGTTGGCTTGTGGGACATACCCCAGCCTGGCACATATAGGAGAGGAAAACGTGCACACACAGGACATAAGACACGCTAGATCGAAACCAAAGATACCATGCTATTGTCAGATCAGATGTGGAGAAGAATTATGGAACCCAAAATGCCAGAAATTGTAAGCACAGCCAACCTGTCAGTATATGAATGCAATAATTTCCAGTGATTATTTCTCCTTAAAATGTGGTTTGTTTCCCTCTTTTGCTCCCTAGGTCCTGGACCTGAACTCTTCAGCATTCCCCCCCCCTCCCTTCCATCTCTCCTCCTCTTCTGCCTGGCCTAGCCAACGAGAGAGGGATGGGGGGATGAAAGCGAGAGGAAGACAGAGGAGAGAAGATGGAGGGGAGGGGGGGGGTGTCCGACAGCATGCTCCTGACTCGACCACGGGTATTCTTGGGTTGATAATACGGATGTCGATGTTATTGCTTGAGAATACGCGTAGCTGAGCGGAAGCCTTCTTCGTCCTCGTCATCGTCACAGCCAGTGTATCAACGAAACCCTTTTCTGTGTCGTGTGGCCATGGAAACAACTGGAGGTCTGTCTGAGGCCACAGCCTGCTCCCCAACCGCTGGGTTACTGCTTCCCCGGCCCTGCAACACTCCACAGTACACATGAGATGACTGGCTGGTTGCCTGGCTGGCTGGCTGGCTCGCTGGTAAAGTGGTTGACAGGTTAAAGAACAGCTCCCAAAGTCATGTGACTGCCTCTTCATTCAACTCATGCTGACTGAGTGTTTACTGACTGGCTGGCTGGCTGACTGAAAGGCAGGTTTACTGACTGACTGGAGGGCTGTTTGGCCGACTGAAGAGTTGCTCCTAGGTGTGTTCCAGTCCTCTTCAGGAGGCAAGCTCCTCCCAGACGGACATCACACACTTTTTTACCTCAGGATACTCATCAGGCTGACAGGTGCCCTTATAAGAGCCGGGGGGGCGAGGAGGAATCCAATAGGATCCTGCTGGTCTGGAGGGAGGGGGCCAGCGGGAGGCTTGCTGGGGGTTGGGTCAAGGGGTGGAGGGTGGGGGGTGGAGGGTACAGGGTGGACCCAAACACCGTGAAACACAGGCTCTGCACAACATTAGTACCAGGCTCTGCAGGCTGCTCTCTGCTGTGGCTGGCTGGCTGGTTGGCTGGTTGACTGGCTGGCTGGCTGTCTGAATGGCTGACTGGTTGGTTGGTTGGTTGGCTGACTTACTGGTTGACTAGCTGGCTGGTTGGCTGGCTGGCTGCCGGTGAATAAGGTCACAGAGCAAAAAGCAAATCCAATATCCAGACAAGCTGGCAGGTGGGGGCGGGGGTCTTGCAGGTGGAAGCACGGACAGAATTCATTAAGACACCAAGATAGAGCCCACCTCGTTTTTAGCGATTTTTGGGGGGACGATGGGAGAGAGAGGGGAGTAGGAGGAGGGGCAGAGGCAGACAGACAGGCAGGCAGGCAGGCAGGCAGGCAGGCACAGAACAAGCAGTGAAGGAAAGCGTAGGACTGTCTGGATTACAGTTGTGTGTATTGGTCTGAGAATCTGAAATGTAACACTGTTTACTAGAAAATGATTTATGTGGTGTGTTTATTCATGTTGTATGAGTCAATGTGTGCTCATATGACTGTAACAGTATGTACACTGCACAGTAATATGTATTCAACATACTTCTTTTAATTCATTGACAGGCAATGACAAGGTTATGTTTCCATTGTTAGGTTGGAACATGTGTGAGTTTAAGGGAGGTCAAATTGTTAGAGTCCCTCCATAATGGTGTTTAGGCCAATGGATCATATTAGAGTTCTAAATGGGTCTAATACGATTATTCAAATCCTTTCATTTGAAATTGAAAGCTGGGGCTCCTCCACACACACACAAGCCTTTGAATCACGTGTGTGTGTGTGTGTGTCTGTGTGTCTGTGTGTGTGTGTCACTGTGCTAAAGCCTTGAAATACCCAGCCAAGAAGATTCTTCATGCCAGCTCTAGAAACCATTGACAAGTTACTTTCTGTGTGTGTGTGTGTGTGTGTGTGTGTGCTTGTCTGTGTGTGTGCCTGTCTGTGTATTATTGCTTCAAGGGTAGCGTTGCTGTACAGGTCTCTCCTCTCCCCTGTCTCTGCTTTCAGGCTGTGATAAATGAGGCGATGTTGTCTCCAAACTCTCGCTGATGAACGACTTGATTGACTTCATCTTTCCATGAAGGGGGGACCCTTTCACTTCAGTTGGGATCCTACTGCATGTAGGTCTTTTTCCATCTAGCCATTTTGCACAATGACTGCACTGTACATCTACGTGGTGGATTGTTTGTAATGCCATCGAACGACTGATCACAAGCGAGTCCTTTTTTTATGTTCCCCTCCCTTCTCTCTTCCCTTCCTCTCCTCTCCACAGAGGAGTGTGTTGAGGACTTAACTCTGCCAGTGATGGGGATAATCTGTCCAGGATGGGTCATTCTATTACCCTGTTCTGTGTATCTAGACAAACAAAGACTGTGTGGGAGTGGCCAGGAGGGCCAGGGGGAGGGCCAATGAGAGGGTTAGGAGGAGGGCTAAAGGGGAGGGCCAGGAGGGAGGGCCAATGAGAGGGTTAGGAGGAGGGCTAAAGGGGAGGGCCAGGAGGGAGGGTCAGAGGGAAAGGTGGGGGGGGGGGGGGGAGGAGACGGCTGGGGGTAAGGCCAGGGGGGTGGGAGGGTGGAAATCACGGTGCAAAAGGACCCCCCCCCCTTTCTCTCTCTCTCTCCTTCTCTCTCTCTCTCTCTCCTTCTCTCTCTCTCTCTCCTTCTCTCTCTCTCTCTCTCTCTCTCTCTCTCCTTCTCTCTCTCTCTCTCTCTCTCTCTCTCCTCTCTCTCTCTCTCTCTCTCTCTCTCTCTCTCTGTCCTTCTCTCTCTCTCCCCTTCTCATTAGGCTCTGTCTTTATCACTCAGTAGCTCTTATGAGACGTGGCAGATAAGCGTGTGTGGATGTGTGTGTGTTTATAGAACAGAAGGCCAGGAGAAGAGAGCGTCTCTTCCTAGATTACGATCCTTATTGCTATGATAATCACTGTTTGTCATCTGATGTGCACGTTCTGCACGTCGTAAGAGCAGAGAATGTGTCGGTGTGTGTCTGTGTGTAAGTAAGGGTTGGTGTATGTATGTGTGTGTGTATGTGTGTGAAAAGGAGAAAGAGAGTCAAAGTGAAGGGGAGAGACACAGAGAAAGAGGGGTGTGTGTGTGTATCGTGTGCTTAGCAGCATGCGTGTAGAATGAACAAATAGATAAAGAAAGAATTAAATAAATAAGTACACAATCACATGCATTGCTCTCGGTGCCTGGCAACCGGATCTCTCGGTTGCCTTGGCAACAGTTGCTACAGAATGTGAGGTGATTGGCAACCGTGACAACAAGGAGGGAATAACATTTGACCCTTCTTGCTGACGAGGGGAGGTGATGGGCATAGGGGTGCCCTGTGTGTGTGTGTGTGTGTGTGTGTGTGTGTGTGTGTGTGGGTGGGTGGGTGGGTGGGTGAGAGAGAGAGAGAGAGAGAGAGAGAGAGAGAGAGAGAGAGAGAGAGAGAGAGAGAGAGAGAGAGAGAGAGAGAGAGAGAGAGAGAGAGAGAGAGAGAGAGAGAGAGGGAAAGAGAGAGAGAGAGGGAGAGAGAGGGAGGGAGAGAGTGGAAAAAATAATGATCCAGATATATTCATCCTCTGTTAACTCTTTCTTCTCAATCTTCTTCTGAACCCCTACCCTCTGGCTCAAACACACGCTCACAGATTACACACACACTCACACACTACAACTGCCTTAGCATGCTAACACACTTAAACCCAAACTGACACACTGCCACCCACCTACAGACATGCACACACACACACATGCAGACTGTGTTCATCAGCGAGGCATTGTTTAGCTCCTGCAGCTATGTGAAACAGAAGGCAGTGTGAAAACCAAAGCAATCTCTCTTCCTGCTCTTGTTCTCTTCCACCTCTCCTCTCTTCCACCTCTCCTCTATTCCACCTCTCCTCTCTTCCACCTCTCCTCTCTTCCATCTCTCCTCTCTTCTATCTCTCCTCTCTTCTATCTCTCCTCTCTTCTATCTTTCCTCTCTTCCACCTCTCCTCTCTTCCACCTCTCTTCTCTCTATCTCTCCTCTCTTCCATCTCTCCTCTCTTCCATCTCTCCTCTCTTCTATCTTTCCTCTCTTCCACCTCTCCTCCATCTCTCCTCTCTTCTATCTCTCTTCTCTTCCACCTCCTCTCTTCCACCTCTCCTCTCTTCCACCTCTCCTCTCTTCCACCTCTCCTCTCTTCCATCTCTCCTCTCTTCCATCTCTCCTCTCTTCTATCTCCCTCCCTTGGCTCATATCAGGCTGTGGTTGGAAATCTAATTTTGTTCTTAACTGATAAGCCTTCCTTAAATTAGAAATAAAAATGTAAAATGTGTTTTTCTCTTTCCTTCCCTGTATACCTCCTTCCATCTCTCTCTCCACCATCTTTCTTCTTTCCGGCGTGGCTACCCCAGTAAGGGATTCGTACTTGGCTAATTGGTGTATATTATACTTTAATAAGCGTTGAGATTCTTCAGTGGTGGAGAGGAGAGAGTTACTGACAACATGAACCACAGGCAGATAAAGGGCGCACACACACCAAGGGGCAGATGGGAGTGTAATTTGATGAAGAGGGGCTCATTACTATACATGTACTGTTTTCTGAGAGTGAAACACAGGCGTATGATGAATGTCGACATTATTCCAAGGCTAGGGGCCTACTGTCATCATTTCAAATGTAAACACTAACATTCATTACAGAATATTAAACACAAAAAACTGTGTTCGCAAGTTATGGTTTTTGTACAAGCTCATAAAGAATAAAACTTAAGTCACCACGACAACCTAACTCTACAAATGCACAAACAGGGTGTTCTTGTGACCAACATAGCTACAGTGCGGTAACAAGTGTAATAGCGCAGTGTAATAAACCGTGTTTGTGCATGCATGGTAGTAATTAGCATGTCTTCAATATGGTCCTTTTTACATTAGGAAACCAATCAAATTTGACAACACTTTATTAGAGCTTTAAAAAAAAAACACTTTCTGAGGTTGAAAGTGAAGAGACAAGCGTTGCTTTAAAGCTCTACGTTTGACCCACCTGCTCTTAAGGTATGTACTCCACCACAACCAACACACACACACACACACAATCCTGCAGGTGAGGCCTTGAGTGATAGGTGTCTGCAGGAAGATGTCCTCCAGGCATGTGGAGCCAGCGGTGCAGTCTCCCAGATGTGCCATGGAGAGTCAAAACAGAACCCAGCTGATCTCCGCTGACAGACCCGCGTGGGGGCTAGCACCCCTCCTTTGAGACGGCCCATCAAACCCACCCCGTCAGGTTAAACTGTGCTGACATGGGACCCTGCATGGAGGTGAAGGAGGCTGGACCGGGTGGTGTGCTTTTGCTTTCTATCTGTGCGTTTTCTGTCTGTCTGTGTCTTGAGTGCGAATTCATGCTTTGTGAGTATTTATATCTCTGTTTGTGTGCGTACCTCTTTTTTTTCTCCATGTTTGTTTGTTTGTGTGTGTGTGTGTATTTATGTTTGTTTTCGTGCCATGCTAGTTAGCTGTGTGTAGGAGTGCTATGGAATGGATTGCGCATGGCACGGCACAAATGATGGCACCTTCTACTTCCTTAACCACCCTTCCCTCCCCCCCTTCCACACGCCTCCTCCCCCTCCCCCACATACACAAGGAAACCTGGCATTAGATGCAGATCTTCCCTCCTGAGACCAAATGCCTACAGTCACCGCTCCAGTGCTGGATAACGTGGCATAAAGTCATTATTACTGTAGCACACGAACCTTCTGGGCCGTTGGCGAGCGTAATACAAAAGTTGCTGTACTCCATCTTAGGACTTCCTACCAGGAGCCACTTGTGCTGTGCCTGTATTGCAGGGTACCCCGGTTTAAAGAGCCATTGATGAAAACGAAGTACAACTGCAGCAGGCCAGCAATGTCGCGGACGGGAGACAGCTACAGTGACGCCTTGTGTTTTTAAATGGTATTTCAGCTTCATATCGGTGAATCGACATTATTCTGTAGCATTGTGGTTCCACACATGTAATCTGCAATTATAACATTGAGTTCAGGTAGAATACTATTTATCGTTATGCATCTTCAACACATGCTATTAACATTTTGCAGCAAAGGTATTGAATCAGTAAAATGTCTTTGCAACAAAGGCAAGCCATCCAAATGCCAAGAATTCGAACAGCAAGCATTCTCGTGAACAGAGTTGGTTAACGTTACTTTTAAAAGTTACTAATTACAGTTACATTTCTTGTAAAGTAACTGGTTACGTTACTTAGTTACTTGCTGTAGAGAGTAAGGCGTTAAGTTACTTAAATGTATTTTATTTCTAAGACAATTCTCCTTGGTCACTCTTATGCCCAGAAGGCACATTTAATGGGTTGACCTCAGCAATAGCTATTGTACTGAATATTCAGTGTTACTTGCATATAACATGATCAATCCTCATTATACAGCAACACGGATCAAGGTAATAATCCACCATAATGAAAAACAATATTTGCATGAAGTTCTTGAATCAAGAAACTCTTCAATCAATAGCTATATGAAGCTATATCTTTACGATTCACCGGTAACCTGTTCAGCCACTCTACATGCTGTGCCATAGTTGGGTGTGCTCAAGCCTTCGGCGAGAGCACAACCTTTGTTCTCTCACATATATATTATTGGGTGTGCTTTGCCTTCGGCAAGGGCACAACCTTTGTTCTCTCACATATATATTATTATTTTTATTATTCTTTTTGCCCCCCTAAAACTCAGTCAATATTTGGCCTACATAGACAACCTAGGTGTCAAAAGATTCGTCTTGGTAGCGATTGAGTTGCTTCTATTGGGATTTACGTTCCGTAGCATGGTTTAAGTGGAAATTAAGTTTTTGTGGCGAAAAGTGAAGCTAACGGTGGCTAACTTGCTAGCCACAGTCAATTACGCTACTTACGTCACTAACGTCACGAAAACTCGCGTGACTACCTCTAGCAGAACATTAGTTTAGCAGCTCGTTAACTTCTGGGAGATAGCTAAGCTAACTGCTTTACTGCAAGGCAGCTGCAGAAACGCCACAAGCAAAGAGGCCAGGGTGATAACTATTTACTAATTTTACATTGTGATATGACACACAATTGTGACGTGTAATGTACAATATAAGCTGATTTTATTAAGGAAGTACATCTACTTTCGGAAACAGTAGTCTACTATGTCACTGAAGTATTAGCATCATGACATTAGCCTCTGTTGCCCGGGCAACACATACTACAGTGGTCTATGATGCTTCTGTTTTCAATCGTTAAAATAAACATTCCTCACAAATACATTTTCGTTGTAGGATTTATTATGACATTACATTACAAGTAAACGATTTGTGGGTGAAATTATAATTACCTGTGGTTTCAAAACAGTGTTGCTCACTGCAACGCTGTAGCCTACCCGAGACACTACAAAAACATCTACACAGCTGTAGGAAGTCAAACGGCGACAGAACATGTTCGGCACTCCCCTTACTTAAACCAAAAGTCTATCTAACTACTAACCTTAACTTCATTGCCACAGCCTAAACTTTGTCAATCTGTTCATGAAAATAATTAATTTCAGCCTAAACCGTACAACGGAACGTTAAATCCAATTCAACCAACGCAATCGCTACCAAGACGAACGAACACAGGAGTAGTCTAGTACTGTACCGTAGTAGTAGTACAATTTACCGGGGCAGCTTCTCCACACAGGGCTATATCGCACTTGGCGTTGTTACTGACAACTGATCGCTACCACTGAGCTTTTTATGAAAGCGATTTTCCACTAAATAAATGTCAAGCTTATTTACGTTTTTGGGGGCATATTTTCAGTCAGCAGATGGTACTGTTTGAATCGCGATTCCATCTTCTACTGCCGGTAACGTCGTAGAATAATCTTCAAAGGGGGTTCTTTATTCATGAATGAATGCAATATGAGTAGACTAAATTCCTTAAAATATCACGAGAAGGGAAAAACTTAAAAGGACGTTTAAGTCATAGAGATTAGGTCAATTTTTACACTGGTCTGCCAAATGTATTCGTTTTGATTCAAAGATGAGGCTGCCTCTTGCAGGGGAAATGAGAAGACATCTATTTCATTCTACACTTCACTCGTATTTTCAGTTGTAAATGAGCAGCAAAAAAAAAAATGCTTTTAAATCTATGTAATCTTTATAAATAAGTATGCATTTTTATATAACATATACAGAAATATAAGTTGTAAAAATGTCATTCAAAAACGGACCCCTGTGCAACCGACGCAAGCAAGCACACCCTACAATTTCCCCAGAAATTGTACCCTCTCTAGTTTCACTTTAGTATTCTTTTCTAAGCCACAGTTCAGTAGTGTAATATTGATCCAGATACAGTATCTCATATACCACAACCTACTATATTGTTATGATCACTGAATCTATGCCTGGTTTTCAATGCACTGTATCAAGCTTGACTAAGCTAAACCTTTACTCTATATTCCAGTTGTAATCATCCATACCGTGTACAATCATGTCAATACAGAGGCAAGCCCCTGTCTCTCACTGTCTTTCCTGTCTCTCACTCTCTTCCTCGCTCGCCCCCTCTCTGCCAAAGGCCTGTAAGACCCATCACTTTTAGCTCTCGAATTGCTCATCTCTTTTTTTTTGAAAACCACATTTATCCAATGGCATTGCAAGGCAAGACAATAGGACCCATTGGCTATGTAAATGTGGTCTTTCCAAAAAAAATATTTGCAAATGTATTTATTGGACAGCTACAAGTGATATTCTAATTTTTAACCAGGTCTTACAGGGTCAACCACCTTTCACAAAAGAATCCTCAGATCAGGAATGTGCTCAGTCAAGATGACGTCGTCATCTTAGTCTCCCGGAAGCATTTAGGGAAACAAGCACACAAGGATGAAACACTGTAAACTTGATCACATTTTTCGTTGTAAAAGTAAAAGCCCCGGTTTTTGTAGTCATTTTGAAACATACCATAGTTAAACCATGTATGTTTTGCTGTGCTTCACAAATTGGTAACATCCTAAAGTGAATGTACTGTAGCCTAAATCACGTCCTTCTCCGTGTATGAGGTCCACTTAAAACAGGCTATTAAAGTACACTTGCATGAGACAAGACTTCCTCAATTATTTGATACACAT
The DNA here is from genome assembly GCF_963692335.1 of Osmerus eperlanus. Lineage (NCBI taxonomy): Eukaryota > Metazoa > Chordata > Actinopteri > Osmeriformes > Osmeridae > Osmerus > Osmerus eperlanus. The sequence goes on from NC_085019.1 coordinate 21,488,257, forward strand.
ACATGATTGGTAAAATGATATTAGAATTTGCAAAAAAGCTTTGTAGTTTGCAAACTTGTTGCTCTGATGTCTTTTATGTATGGCTTATCTCCTTCTTACCGCACGTGTGTACCGAGAGAGGAGTGTTTAATCTACTCAGATTAGCATGGGATGTTTGGTTAATCTAGGATACTCTTGATTGTCGGTGATAGGATTAGGGTTACTGGTGTCATCTGCCGTTTTGTTCTCAAGGATCTCCTTGCTCAGACTCTCTCTTTCTACACTGAAAAAATGGAAGATCGATGGTTGTTCAATTTACAAATATGCATTTCATATATACTACATAATTTATTTATATTTCTTTCAGAAACATAATTAATTCTTTTAAAGCCATTCAATATTGAGGAATTAAAAATATATATGTTTCAGTCATTTGAACCCACTCTCTCCCTGTCTCCCTCTCTATCCCCCTCTATCCCCCTCTCTCTTTCTACCCTCTCTCCCTCTCTATCCCCCTTTCTCTCTCTCTATCCCCCTCTCTCTTCCTACCCTCCCTCTCTTTCTCTCTCGTCTTCTCTTTATCATTGATTGATTCATACATAATACCAAGAACTTTATTATTAAAATAAGGGCTTTCCAAGGCCAAGATCACATCTGTCAATGTTGAACGGAGCCTTTACATTTAAAAAAAAAAGCCTTTAAAGAAACCAGATAGATAGACAACAGAGGATATGACATCTTCAGTACACCAGAACAATGATTTAAGAAATAATAACATTAAACCAACCACACCTCTTGAAAGCTTTGACAGAAACCTTCATTTACATATATAGCAATCGGGCAAGTATGCGCATTTGCTTAACCCATTTCTTTCAGGATTTATTTTCCACGTTCTTCTGGTTAGGTGAACTATTGATTAAAATAGCATGTATCATGTAAATTTGATTTTTAACTAAGAAATAAAATGTGCTGCTTGGCCTTTGTTCGCTGTGGGTGTGGCCAAATGAAGGGGCGTGTGCTAAGGAGTGGGTGGTAGGTTATCTGCGTGTTGGCGTCATTACGAGTCACTACGAGCTGTCAATGCCAAAATATAACGGGGAAAACTTTGTTTTTAAATCAAATCTGGAAACTTGTCTCGATTTGGAAAATAAACTAGGATCAAGAACTCTCCAGGGACTGTATATTGGTTATGCATTTTTGGCGTTGCCCCTTGCTCCCGAGGACGCTCAATGCTAGTCAGTGACAGTGGGATTCTGCTACTGCTAGCAAGCTGTAGCCGACTTGCTAAGTTAAGAAAGTGAAGACGGCAGCTAAACAGAAGCTAGATCTACTTATACAGACCTATGCAACTGATATCAGGTAGTGACTTCGTATACATCATTTACATTTATATAATTGTTTTCCACTGCATGCTATGATTGTGAAGACAGCAATGCTTTATTATTTAGACCTTGTGACCGCAATACGACCCCTTACATTGTGGCTGTAGCATATAGCTTTGCCTTTCTCACAAGTCATGTAGCAGTTTGGCTTTTGGCTATCAACATGCTAAAACTCGTTTACCATCTGGCCAAACTGTAATCCAATGTCACTGGTTAGGATGTTTCCCAAATGCGAGACATTTCACACATTGCTTCTTTCGTGCACATTAGTCTCCCTGCTGCTATCACGCACGACGCCAAGAACAAGGGACTGCTGCATTCCCTGCCTACATATGCATGATTGTGAATGCCTTCCCCAAATGGAAGGGCAATAAGCCAGACTCAGGGAGGTAAACAACATTCCTCTAACCCCGGTTAGAATTCTTACCTAGTTAAATAGATAGCTGTAATGCTATCACAATTTAAGTAACACTTGTAAGTGCACCAAATGGAATTGGTTTAGCTTGCTAGCTAGCTCGCTCAAGGAATTTTGCTGCAGTCCCCGTTGAGGGGAGCAAATAATCGGCTTTCGTTTTTGGTAATATTTCAGCAAGGAAACCGTGCCGCTATCAGTTGTTCTAGAAATAATGGTAACGTTCAATATCTGAAATCGTATCTCCAAGTATAGCACTCCACGGTTCTAATTGCAGAAGATTGTGTATTCCCTGAGTTGGAGCGGGTCACCTGCAACGGCCTGTGCAGGCTGTGCAGCATTGCAGCATACTCCGCCGGAACGCGTTTTGGATTTCCACTGTAAGGGGGGTAATTGGACCGCTATTATTTATATTGGTCGATATGCCAAGGACTTAGGTCACGGGTTGCTGACAGTAGCACTAAGGTGTGAGGAACAAGGTCAGCCGTTGATGGTATACAGCCTGCTAGAGCTGTCAAGCAGCTGCCTCCCACCCTTTCCCTCCGTCTCAGTAGACCGGCCCGGGCAGTCCAAACCAGCTTCCCAGGTGAGGAATACCAATTAATTATTCAAGCTCACTTAGCCTACGATCAGCAACGTCAATGAACGTGGATAGGGACAGCGTGACTATCCGGCATCCTCTTATAGTAACGAACAGGTTCAAACTACTGGGCCTTATTCAGGGTGAGGTAGGGGTAATAGCTTTGACAGTTGTCTGGCATAATTTGTGGCAGGCCACAGAAATTAGGAAGGCCCCAGTATCAGCATGGCTTTCTGCTGTGCTTGAATGCTTTGTGTCATGTAACCTATATCATGACAACTACACTGCTGTGACAGAAGGCACTCATGACATTGGGGTTTTAATGGTATAAATAGATCAGACTGGAGCAGGCGGCATGCCTGTGGTGTCAGTTGGGCCAGGGGTGAGACCTGCACGGACGTAGCTTACTACCTAGCCCACCTACCGGTCCTTCTGGACGGTACCAGTCACACAATCATGTGTACCCTTTCGCAATCACGGGCTTATCGTCAAACAAGTTGCTTGTTCCAGGATAGAGTTTTGAATTGCGTTGCTTCATCTAAGCAGCCGGTTTTGTCGTGGATTTACTCCTGAATTGCGATTTGAGCCTTTATTAAGCCGAGTCCAGTGTTCACAATAGCCTGAATACTTGGAGTTTTGCTGTGTCCACTGGGGTTTCTTGAGAATGTGTGGTGGTCAAGATGGGGACACAAACACCAGGACCACAGAGGGACTTGAGGTCGAGTGTTAGTAGCTCTGAGAAAAGGCCTTCCACAGGGAATAAGAACTCCCAGCTTCTTAATCTCTTCTCGAAGTAAACAACATGTTGGTGGAGCGGGAGGCAGCCTGTTGCTAGATGGGTCACAGGGATCTCATCAGAGGTTGTGGTTTTGTCTTTTCAGTCGAGTGTGAATGAAGAGGAACACTTGTGGACCTCAGTGTGTTTGGCGTGTGAGATGAACCAGACATGTCCACCAGCTCCTCGACATGACTGTTCGTTAGGCTCTGCGGAGCGATGACTTCTCTTTCTCTCTCTCGCTTCAAGGCTCCGTCTTCTCTCTCTGCTGTTGTCTGTTTCTCTCAAATATCTCTCTCTTGCTCTTCTTCCTTCTCTTTCACCTCGACTTTGTTGTTGTTTTTTTCGATTGACGTCGACTTCAGCTGCCCTCTATTACTCATTTCCTTCATCCTCTTCTCCGTTGCGTCGACCCTTCAACCGCTTGCCTCATCAGAACAATCCTCTTTCCCCTCAACAGCTTGGCATTGTTTGCTTTTCGAGTACTAATTCCTTTTCTATGCCCTAAACAATTTGTACATAATCGCCCATTGCTAAGTACCCACGAGTGAGTTTCAGGGCCTTAGAGGTTCCATCCCCTCCTCTCCCGGTTGGTCTCCTCTGCCATGGTTATGCCAGGTTTCTCTTTAGGCATTTTCTAACCCATCCCCCCCCCCCACCACCACCGCTGCCGACAGTCTCCCCTAACAGTCCGAGCCTCATGTGTCTGAACTACCGGTCTGTGTCTCTCACCCCCCCCCCCCCCCCGTTCTCTCCCTCTCTCTCTCTCCCTGTCCCCCCAGGTGAGTGATGGAGACGAGAGAGTTGAGCGTGGTGGCTGGCAGCTTTGTGGGGTTCCAGTTGATGTTCTCGGTGGCCAGTCCCCTGCTCTCGGCTGTCATCACCCCTAGTTACGGAAGCCTGCCCACCACCAAGCTCACCGAGTGGAACTCCAGGTACAGTACACACACACAAACACACCAAAGCTATACGTCTGGCCTGTAACTCCTGTGAGACTGGTTACATGTTATGCCTGGCTGGTGTTCTATGAGGCTGAACCAGTAAAAGAGAGATGAGAGGTGGACAGAGAGTGGAGTTAGTTTGGGGTTCGGCACAAAGGTAGGTTGTTTGTTGTTGCGTAATAGCACGGTCTAGCCTAGATTACTGGTTCTTTCCGTACCTCCCTTGGATTAGTGTTTACGTATGCATGTTTGTGTGGGTTAGAGTTCACCGAGTTTGGATGTATGTGCCCTGTAGGCATTGATAATCTGTCAGGTACTAAGGTTAGACAGAGTGGGACCTGGAGGTTGTGTAACTCCAGTGTGTCTGTGTGGTTTATGTAAGGAGGAAGAGGACACGGGGAGTCCTGAGACCCCTCGGTGAAACAGACTAGGCAGGATTGGAGGGTCCAAAAGTGTGTGCGTGTGTGTGTGCTCTTGCATAAAGCTCAGCCCTTGGAAAGCATGCCTTCCCCCCCCAGATTCTGACAGTGTTGGGGTAAATCCCTTATTCCACTGTTCTTCCTCTGGTCTAAAGACTCTGTGTGTTCTGAGTGGAGGACAGATAACAGCCACCTAAGCCTTGGAGTGACTCTTAACTTACCCTGATAACAGCTCCAAAGGTCAGGGGTGCTCAACCATGTTTGATAGTCTCTCTCAAATTTCTTGTTGTGGTGTTAAATGATGCGGAGAATTTTTTCCGTTATTGGAATTATTCTTATTGTAGACGTCTATAAGGTTATTCAACTTTGTCAGTGTGTGAGAACCGGAACTTGAGGGCCTTGTGTTGACATTCCTACTCATTTTGTCACACTTGGCACAAAAAGGTACTTCCTCATGTTGAGCCTCTCTCTCTGTCTGTGTGTGTGTGCGTGTGTGTCCTTCCTTCAGGTTGGTGTCCACTGTCCATGCCCTGATCGTGGGCCTGTTCTGTCTCTACATCCTGTGGTTTGACGACGTCGTCAACGCGGATCCCGTCTGGTAAGAGGAACTGAAACTCGTCCGTCTGTCTCTCTCCCCATCTGTCTGTCTCCAGACCAGAACACAAGACACGCCCACAGCCCCCAGGGGAGTAAAGGGAAGGAGGAGGGGTTTAGACACCAGGGAAAAGATGAAGCTGTTGTTCTCTTCAGTGGAAAGCGAGAGTGGTGGACCGAGCTCATCTGTCAGGGAAGTCTCCAGAGATGTGGAGCTCTAGCGGATTTGCCCTTTCATTATCCCCCCTCCTGTTTTCTTCCTGTCCCTCTCTCTTTCAAACTCTCCTACTTCTGACTGGGATTTGCATCATCGAATCCTGAAAGACTCCCCAACCCCCCCCCCCCCCCGTGTCGTGTCTCTCTCTCTCTCTCTCTCTCTCTCTTGTCTGTCTCTCTCTCTGTGTCTGTCTGTCTCTCTGTGTCTGTCTGTCTCTCTCTCTCTCTCGGCCCCTCTCTGTTTCTCTTCCTCTCCAGTTCCGATCAGACAGGTCAGAATCCTGCCAACAAGGCTCCTTTTCATAGCAAACAACAGCAGCCCAGTCTCCGCCTACCCCCTTCTCTCCTCCCCCCCTCCGCCATTGCCTCTCCATGTGACACCCCCGTGAGCCCCCTCTCCTCAATGAGACCCCCCCCCCCTCATCCTTCATCCCCGCTCACCCTATGTCTCAGGCCCCTCACTCGTATTGTGTCCCCATCGTCCTGGCCAGCTGATGGAGCAAAAAGAGAGAGAGAGAGAGAAAGAGAGAGAGAGAAGAATGAGTAGAGTACAAGGGAGAGGAGACCTGGCTCAGGGCAACAGCCCTCTGCAGGGTGTACGTACTGGTGCTTGACACACATTCACTCACGCTCCAATCCTTTTCTTGAGAGAGTTTAGTCTTGTGTTTGCTATGTAATTACTCCACCCCTCCCGCAATCATGATGTACTGTCGCCATCTTGTCTTTGTGTTCCCCTGTGTGTCACTCAACAGCAAGGTTTCCATAACCGTATCCTCCTCCTCCCTTTCCTCCTCCTCTCCTCCAGTCTCCACCTCTCCACACTAGTCTAGTAGCTTGGCTGTAGCTAAGCTAGTTCACTAGTCCTTGGTTGTTGCTACGCTAGCTCCGTAGTACTTGATTGTAGCAATGCTAGTTCATTAGCTAACTAGCTGGCTTGCTAGTACCTGTGGTTGCAACATTGAGAGTGTGGAGTAAACGCTAAATTCCCCAGTCAGCGTGACTGTATTAGAGCTTCATTGAGACAGACTGTCACAGAGAGGCATTGTGATCGAGCTGGACTGCTCAGCACGAGCCCTGACTGACTGACTGACTGACTAGGGGAAGCTCTGCTCTGTAGCCTCTGCACCATCACTCACACAGTGGAAGATCGACTGGCTGGCTGGCTGATTGATTGGCTGGTGACTGACCGATTGACTGACTTGGCTGGCCAATTGATTGGCTGGCTGGGGACTGAGCGACTGTCTGACTGGCTGGCTGATTGATTGGCTGGGGACTGGGGGAAGCTGCTGTGTACAGTTTGCACCGTCACACACACCACTCAGCCTCCACCATAGTATCTTTCCTCAGACGTTCAGCCAGAACGGAAATCCCCCTCCAGTAGAGGTGCACGCACCAATACCAATTAGTTTTGAGAGTATCGGCCGATACAGAGTACAAATAAATGTTTTTTGGAGAGGAAGCGTTATAGTCACTCATAGGGAGTCAGGTGGCTGAGCGGTTAGGGAAGCGGGCTAGTAATCAGAAGGTTGCCAGTTAGATTCCCGGCCGTGCCAGATGACGTTGTGTCCTTGGGCAAGGCACTTCACCCTACTTGCCTCGGGGAGAATGTCCCTGTACTTACTGTAAGTCGCTCTGGATAAGAGCGTCTGCTAAATGACTAAATGTCAAAGAAAACAAGTCTGATGAGTCTATACAAAGCCAGTAGCCAATGACAAACAGTCTGGCTAAGTGACAACAATCGGCTTATGTAGTTTGGTAGAGTAAACGAAAGGAGAAGGTTTTTCTTCATTAACCCTTGTGTTATCTTCGGGTCATTCTGACCCATCAGTCATTGTGACCCACCGTCGTATTGCGACAAATTTACCTCATACAAAAACAAAGTGAAGCATTTTCTTTTAACTGTCGGGCTGTCTCAGACCCCCCACATTGGAATGGTTAAAAGAAAATTATTTGTATTTGTTTTTGTATTGGGTAAAATTGGGTAAACACAACGATGGTTCGTTATGAACCTTTGGGTCATGTGACCCGAAGGCAGCACGAGGGTTAAGAGAAGTATTTCTGTCCTCTCATGTTCGAGGTCGGTTTCTTCCCTCGTTAATAACTTGAGAAGCGGCTGTGAAGAGGTGCTGGCCTGGCCTGGCCTGGCCGAGCTTTGGCATTGCTGGAGTCGACAATCGTTTTGTGTTTGTGAGGATGACGATTCTTGAAATGTGTACATTTATACCGTGTTGTGGTCATTTGTTTTTTGGGCCTCCCCTTGGAATGGTTGTTGCTAATGTTACTGCACTCGTAATTGGACGAGTGTTTATCATGCGCTATGGACCCGATAGCTTCTATCACAGCTTCTTAGCTGGACTGGG